>NW_016163594.1:0-2291 GCF_001687245.7 Rhagoletis zephyria | reverse complement strand
CGCATAGTTAAGGTATTGCTCTTTGAGATAAGTATTGTGAATATTTGCCATATGGCGCTTGTAGCATTTATTTCTCTTATTTTTCAGATTTTTTAGAGTGACAGAGTTCCAGGGTAATTTATGAGGCTTGGAGGGTAAAGCAGTCAGTTGCTCAGAAAAGACTTCAGACAAAATGCAAAGAAAGGTTTCATAAGAGGCATTAACATCTTTTGAATCGAAGATATCACACCAATTTACGTTATTTATAGCCAGGTTTATGACGTCATAATTTGCATCCCGAAAATTGTAGGAAATCCTATTATTTTGTATTAAGGGGAGCTTATCAAAAAACTCTAAAGAAACAATAAGGGGATTATGATGCTTATCAGAATAACAGATCGGAGTCTTACATTCAGAGAGATTAGATATCAAATTTTCGTCTACAAACACTAGATCTAATAATTTAGATAACTTATTGAATATGCAATTAATTTGCGTAATATTAAGGCTAAAAGGACTATCAATAAAGTTTATTTCATGCGAACGAGTAACGGNTGCCTTATTTTGCTTTTTTTGCAATACCTTTTTTTTGCCTTTTCCTGCCCTTTTCGCTATTTTATTTTGCCTTTTTTTGCCTCTTTTACAATACCTAGTGCCTTTTCCTGCCTTTTTCGCTATTTTAGTTTGCCTTTTCCAGCCTATTTCGTTGCTTTATTTTGCCTTTTTTATAGGTTTTTAGGTCCTAAAAATCAGTTCCCTGTTTATAACATTATTATAACATTTTTATATTTATAATTGTGTCATAAAAACACTGACTTACAACAAAAATGCGCACTGGATGCCACCATGATAAAAACATAGCAAGGTAGAACCGTTCTCTCATTTTGTCGGCCATGATTTTTTTTTTAAGTTTGCCAGCATTTTAAAATCATATAAAATTGAAAATAAAAAATTGAAATTGTTCGAAATTGTTGTTACTTGAGATTGAAAATGGAAATGTGTGTGTGAGTTTGTGAGTAAATTTAAAAATTAAAATGTTTGGAAACGTCAAGAATTTTAAAAGTAACTCTCAGCGGTTCTACCTTACTATATTTTTATCATGGATGCCACTATATAATTCCTATGCAGAATCGCTAGCTGATTCCGAAAATCGAGTATTTTTTCCGTAAATGAGTTTTCGAGATATATGCAATTTACGGTTATTCAGCTTAAAAAAAGTGGTTCCACTTAATCACGTATGTATATCTTATACGAAATGTAGCAAATGAAAGGTAGAAAAACTCCCCATAAACAGTATATATAGGACGTTCCATACCAAAATGGATGGGGTTCACATTCATGTTTTTGGTTTGTTTAAATTGTTTGGGGTTGATGCATAAACATAAATAATAAATAAATATGAAATTTGAGCTTGATTAATAGCGAGCTATCATTGTGATTTTTTTTTGAGATGGCATATTTTCAAAAACTAATTTTTTTATCAAAAAATTTGTTGTGAAAAAATTTTTCAAGATAAAAAGTTTTAAAAATATTTTTTTCATAGTGTGTATTTTTTCAAATTTTTCCTTGCCTCGTTCTCGAGATATTTGTAAGACTATTAAATCGATTTGTTTTTGCTTTTGTGCTTTTTTTATTTTTTTAGTTTTTAATAAAGTATTAATCAAGCTCAAATTTCAGATTTATTTATTATTTATGTTTATGCATCAACCCTACAAATTTGAGACAAATCAAACACATAAAGTGTGAACCCCGTCCGTTTTGGTATGGAACACCCCATATGTACATCAGTTCCCTATAAACTTAGTAATTTCTGAGAAACTTATTAATCATTCAAGATTTTTTTTATGAAAAACTTAAAAAAAAATTCTAAATTTAACAAGAAAAAAATTTAAGAAATAACAGATTTTTTCCAATTTTTCATTTGTGCCTGTTCTTTTACAAAAAAAAAACAAATAGTAATTTAAAAAGAAGAAAATCGGTGGATAAATATAAAAGAATGAAATATGAGCAGCAACGAATGTTACTCATACGATATGTACGATTATGTACATACATTTTGCGCATTTTCATATAATTATTCACAACTTTTTTATTCACATATCTATCGATTTTCTTCGTTTCTGGCATCCTTTATTGTAAAGGAACATGCTTTAATGTGAATGAAAAAAAAAATTTTTAAAATATTGAAGTTTTGCCCTGTTAAAGTTAGCTTTTGTTTTAATTTTTTTATAAAAAAGAAAAAATCTGGAATGATGAATAAATTTCTCAAAAACTACTGAGTTTATAGAAACCTGATGTGCATATATGTATAC
>NW_016163593.1:21731-35739 GCF_001687245.7 Rhagoletis zephyria | reverse complement strand
AAAACGCATTACTTCAGAAAGTGCAAAAAATTAGCAGGTTTTTATTTTTCCTTTTGAAAGCTATAAGCCCGCACTATTTAATAAAATAATAAAAAATAACCTATTTTTACATATATTTTTTATTCATTCCATTAAAATTCAGCACTTTTTGAAATTTGGTTTAAAAAAAATTGTTTTTCTGGAATACCGCAGGGACACCCTGTGTTTAGTTTTATTCCAAATCTTAATTCCTGTAATTCTCTGCTATCTATATGGAAACAAGAAGCGTGAAACCAACATTTTATTTCAAAGAATATATTTGTGACATTTTTTTCTGTGAAGAGCTTACGCATGGCTATGCTCTTATTAAAATTCTTTGTATAAAATTTGTCGAATTTAGTGGCTTCCTGGCGGCATATAATTGATTTTTTAGGGAAATGTCGGTTTAATTCATTTTAGTGGATAAATTGTCTTTACAAAAGTACCAAACAAGTTCACATTGCAGATAACGAATTTTAAGATTTTTGCCCACTTAGGCGGCACTGTGTGACGTGCTTAACTGAAGGATGTACCTCCAGTTAGCGTTAACTAGACATGGTGCAAACGGCCCTAAAAGTATGCGTTCTACAATGAAGCTTGGCAGAGACTACTTTGGCCACTAAATTAACATATTAACGAGAGATAAATTAATATTTCATATCAATAATTGCATGAAAAATTATATTTCTTGCCCTCATTTGATTAAAAGGAAAAAAACATGTCATATAATTTTATTTATTTGCAACAGCTGGCGACCGACGCAGCGATCTTTCTGCTTTGTGTGTGTGTTTGTATGCTCTTAGCGTTGGCAAATTTTGGCTATGTGGACGGCTGCTTTGAAATTCAACGCCAACGCAACGGCGAAGTTGTGTGTGAACCAGCCTCTATTCTCTGTTTACGCAAATTTCCCATGTCTCCATATCCATACATATGTACATACAGTGACGAGCAAAACTGTAACATGGTGTAACACTTTTTAATTCAGCCAGCTATATTTCCAAGTTCTAAAGACTTTCATCCTTTTGTTGTATATTCTTGGTGGTACATCCCTGCTCCCTCTCTTATAATAGGTTTGTTCGTCGAGCAAAAAATTTGTACGAATTTGTACGAATTATCACGATTTTTGCCCAAATCGCGTTCGTGCAGACCAAAAAATGATCCAACACTCAAAAATTGTGAGAGCAAAGTGACAGTTCTCTTGGAGAGAAGTTGCAAATTCTTGCTGGAAAAAATTTTGCCAGCAAGAATTTGCAAACACGAAAAACATGTGGTTGTGGCGCATGGTTGCATTTTTGTCTACAATAATTTGAATAAATTAGTTCGTTAAATTTAAAAATTTATAAACACGAGCGATTTTTTTATGAAAAAAGGAAGTAAATAATTGTTGATATAATTAATTTAGTTAATTCCAATGATTTGAACTTAATTCGGCTGAAAAAAATGGTATTCGCAATCGGAATGCAATTGCAACCAGAGTCGATTTAAGAAACCCGACAGCTAGTACGATGAAGAAATTGAAATGTATGTTAAAGAAAGTCAGAATAACAAGAAATATACATGTATATCCTGTTTTTGGCCATCCGAAAGAATTTTAAAAATTCTATAAAAATTTTTTATGTTTGAAATGCAACCGTGGACGCCAGCTGGCAGCGAAACTTGCAAATTCCTGCAAATTTGCGTTCGTGCAGAAATTTGCAAGTTTCTCAACATGAGAGAGAATTTGAGAGAATTTTTTCTTACTCTCTGATATTTTGAGTGTTGGATAATTCTTGCTGGATTTTCGACGAACAAACCTAATGATTTGAAGTCAATACAACAACAATAAAAAAACCAGCAGACAAAAATGTAAGTTGAGGCAGATGTTACAGTTTTGCACTCACTCTCAGTTTTGCATTTGACAGTTATCTCTTACTTAGTTGGAAGTCTGATGACATTTTTCTGTATAGTAATTTATTGAGGAAGTGATCACCAGTAAATAATATAGTTAATCAGGAACCATAAATGTAAATAATAGATTTACTGCGGAAAGGCGGGACCGCACGAAAAGTGGCAAAAAATTGTGGATTTTGCTACTTGAAAATGTTAAGACCGAGAAAAAATGTAGCATAAAGTGTTCCCAAGGACAAAGGAAGTCTGTCAAAAAATATTACGGTACGATATCTTGTGAACTTAGCAGCAAGTAGCGATGCAGCCACTATTACAGAAGCGCTTAAGGTATTAAACTTTAATGCAAGTCAATAAATAGCGAGGCGAAGAATTGCCAAATTGAGCGCAAAGGCATCATAAAGAAGAAAAAAGCAAATTTGATCATAATACATGTGCGAGTGTGGCAGCATTTCGCTGCATCGCACGAAAACCGAACCGTTGCCTATTGGGTTATGTTAGGCCGTTCAGAAGGCAATAAAAAACATATTTTTAAGTTTCAATTGAAGGTTATTTGGTCTGACAAAACTAAATTTATCGCTTTCAATCAGATGGCCGGGCATGGTATTGGGTCAAAGATCCAAATTAAGTCCATGCGCAGCATGCAAAGCAAACTGTGAATAACAGTGGTCGGTCAAGAATAGTTTGGGGTTGTATTTCAAAAATTTTCTTGGTCTGTTAGTACACATTATGCATAAGGACCAGTATCTGTTCATATTTCAACAAAATGTGCAAGATGTAGTCGAAAAAATGAGAGTTTCTGCTGAAAAATCACGCAAAACACACTGCACATATTCGCAAAGACTGGATACAAAAGCAAAAATTTGCTAATTTCAAATGACCTCCACAATCCGCGGACATGAATCTCTTTGAGAATTTGCGAAAACAACTAAAAGCACAGCTTAATAAGTATCCAAGTCCGTAAAATCGAGTACATGAGCAATGAAAGCAAACTAAGGATATACCTCCAGAATTTTTACAGAGATACAAATAAGGTATGCCAAATCGTATCCAGGGCTGAAACAAGCAAAAGAGTACTGAACATTGTGTTAGTAGTTCTTTTTTTCGTGAAAATTGTTATAAAGTTCTTAAAAATGTATGAGTGCAAAACTGTAACATCTGCTTTAATTTACATTTTTGGCTGCTGGTTTTTTTATTGTTGTTGTATTGACTTCAAATCGTTAAGAGAGCGGGAGTAGGGATGTACCAACAAGAATATATAACAAAAGTATGAAAGTCGTTAGAACTTGGAAAGATAGCGATGGCTGAAGTAAAAAGTGTTACACCATGTTACAGTTTTGCCCGTCACTGTATACATATACATATGTCCTTCAACAACAGGCCACAAATAAATTTTTCACCAAGGTATACAGCATAACTGCTACAAGTAGCAAACTATTTTGTGCTTACTTGTTTTTTGTTTCTGCGGCACAAACGATTATAATATCTTCGTTACTTACTTTTCTCTGTAAAGACAAAATACATGCATATGTACATACATACATACATACATATATAACTATGCATGTTATGTATGTACATACATATCTAACTATAAAAAATAGTTGCGTTCGACAAGTCAAAAATTTGTAATAGTTTTCCCAAATTTTTACTGTATGGCGTTCGATAACAACAAAAAATTATCCAACACACAAAAATTGAGAGAGCAAGCGTTCATTTTGATGCAAGAGAAGCGTTCATTTTGTACTGGTAAAATTTTAGTCAGCAAAAGTTGCGATCCCGTACGAGTCCGGACTAGTCAGAAATAGTCAGAATCAGTCAGATTTTACTGGAAATCGATCCCGTACTCGGTTCTCTGACTATTGAGAGGACAAAAAAGGGAGTAAATACGGTTCTCTCTCTGTCAGAAGTTACCAGTTTTAGTCCGAGAATTTTTTGCTGGTAAATTCTGGTAAATGTGTCAAACGATCAGCTGTAGTGTGTTTGGCAACCAAATTGTAAACAAAAGAAAAGTGCACTCTGCTAATTCATGTTGAAAAGTATTTAATTACTTGTTTAAGTGGATTNCTTTTTTGCTTTTTCTTCTATTTGGGAGAGAATTTTCGCTTACTCTCTTGATTTTGATTGTTGGCTGGTGTTGGCTACTTTTGTTATCGAACGCAACTAATATTTCATTCCATAATCTATGCCAAGGCGAATTAATATAAGGTGATAGCAGGAGTACAAAAACAAAAAATTACATGTATTTTGTTTTTGCTTTGGCGGCATAAACTGTCAAAATCTGTAAGTGTGTGTAGAAATTCAAACAAAATTTTTCAATTTGATATCAGTAGCCCGTTTCTGTAACTTTTCTCTACCGATTATTTCTCTACTGGTAGAGAAAATACGTCACTCTCACCTACTAATTAGCAGTAGAGAACAGGGCGACGAATTCATATCTCAATTCGCACATACATATGTACATACAATCATTAACATACTTTCGTACATAATCTATTGACATACATTCCTATATTTCTATGCACAAAAATGCATGTGTTTTATAGTACACTCGGAGCGCTCGCTCGTCGCTCACTCGTCTTACCTAGCAGAGCGAGTAAGCAGACAGCTACTCGCCTCGCACCGCGAGCGAGGCTACACACAACAGCCTCGCTCGTTTAATAGGAGCGCGAGGAAACAAGCAGCGCTCGCTCGTTTGCCGAGCAAGCCAAACTTCTCGTGCCTCGCCTCATTGCTGCTACGAGTACGAGCTGCGAGCGCCTGCGAGGCATTGAGTTGGAGTTTGCTCGCTCGCTCGCTCGAACTCAGAGTTTTTGCCTACCCTGGATGTGCGTCCATAAGAACACAAATGGCATTATTTGCCTTTGCGTACGTTCACGCTCGCATTGAACTGTATAGCAGGCTTTAGCTGAAACGGACAACGTCGACGGATGAACCGACCCGAGCGGAGTTTAGTAGCCGCTACAACAACGAAATAGGCTAGAAAAGGCAAAATAAAATATCGAAATAGGCAGGAAGGGGCACTAGAAATAGCAATTGTTTCGAATCAACTGCCTGCCGAATGTCAATTTGTAAGCAAATCGGACCATAAATACAATTTTTCCGAATAGATCGGTCCCTGGTCCACTTCCCGGAGAAAAAGGATCCTATATGCCAATCTAGGCAAAAAGCTACCTACGTACCAAATTTTAATCAAATCGGACCATAAATACAATTTTTCCGAATAGATCGGTCCCTGGTCCACTTCCCGGAGAAAAAGGATCCTATATGCCAATCTAGGCAAAAAGCTACCTACGTACCAAATTTTAATCAAATCGGACCATAAATACGATTTTTTCGAATAGACCAGTCCCTGGTCCATTTCCCGGAAAAAAGGATCATATTTGCTAATCTAGACAAAAAGCTACCTACGTACTATATTTTAAGCAAATCAGACCATAATAAGATTTTTTCGAATACCTCGGCTCCTGGTCCACCTACCGGAAAAAAGTAATTTTTTTTTGCCTATGACATGTTGGTGGCTGAAAGCTATTTATATACAAAATTTCATGAAAATCGGACCAGCCGTTCACGAGATTACCTGTTACAAAAAAGGGGCTTCTCTTTATATAGTTAAGTATAGGTTAGTATAGATGTCACTCATTTTATAATGACCAAAATGTACTCAACAAAATGTGATTGAATTTGACATTGCTCTCAGAAGAACCATCCTATAGTCAAATTTGAAAAAAATGTATGAATTTTGAATCGCTTGTTTATATTTTTTGGCATAATAGCACCTTAAAAGAGAGCCTACCTCAACCACCTGAGGGAGTCTCGATTGTCTCTTATGCCGACGATTGCTCGATCATGGCGACTGGGAATGGAATTGATGACCTGTGTTCGAAAGTAAACGGGTATCTCTCCGAACTTTCTCGCTTCTTCACTGCAAAGTGTCTAGCCCTCTCCCCTACGAAATCCTCCGCGACCCTGTTCACAACCTGGACGAAGGAGGTCAGGCTACCGCTGGGGATTCACGTCGATGACACACCAATTCCGACGGTGAATAACCCCAAAATACTCGGAGTAACATTCGACAGCCTGCTCTCCTTCTCTGCGCACTCAACCGCTATTGTCAATAAAGTACAGAGCCGCAACAAGGTCCTCAAGTCGCTAGCCGGCAGTACTTGGGGCAAAGACAAAGAAACGTTGCTGGCAACATACAAGGCAATAGGCCGGCCGGTTTTGAACTACGCAGCGCCAGTGTGGTCGCCAGGGACTAGTAGGACGCAGTGGACGAAGCTACAGACTGTACAGAACACCGCACTCAGGACAGCGACGGGATGCCTCTTGATGTCGCCTGAACACCACCTGCACGGCGAGGCGCAAATGCTCCCCGTAAAGGAGCACAATATAATGCTCTGCAAGCAGTTCCTGATCGGGAGCCACAGAAGTGGCCACCCAAGCAGACAGCTGCTTGCAGAGGAGCCCTCGCCTAGGCACGTCAGGAGGCATCTATATGAACTGACAGACGAAGTCCAGAGGTTCATCAAGCAACCTCTGGACCCGACAGCTTACCGACAGGCCCTGAACGGTATTCACAGGGACTCAGTCTCGAGTTATGTAGACTCTAGACCTGTGAATGCCGTTCTAGGCATACCACCCCCGGACATAGACGAGACGGAGCTTCATCTGCCTCGGGAGACTCGCACAACACTTGCACAACTGCGCTCCGGCTACTGCAGCCGGTTAAACACCTACCTGAGTAGGTTGAATGAGGATGTGCCGAATGAGTGTCCGGCATGCGGAGAGACCCCACATGACTCGAAACATCTCTTCGCATGCCCGGAAAACCCGACAACCCTAACGGCCTTGTCCCTGTGGACAAACCCCACAGAAGCTGCCCGCTTCCTAGGGTTGCCGTTAGTGGAACTTGACGACAACGACTGAGATACCAACCGTCCTGGGCGGGGTTGTTGTAGCCGCTACAACAACAACAACAACAGAGCCTACCTGAGTTGTCAATCACACCTTGTTTAATACACCTCAAAATGGGTTTGTCGAATTAACGTACCTTAAGTAACTGATTACATTTAATATGACTTCGTTAACGAAAAATTATAAATTTAATTTTCCAGGAAAGAAACAAAATCTGTTAATTTTAAAAGCAAATCTTCAGAACTAGCATTTAATTTTGTCATAGGCTCGGAATTTTTTGGAATAATCACAGCCTTTTGGCCATCATTTTCGTACTTCCACTCCATCGCAACGCAAACTCGTTTTAAATCCTGTTGAGGAAGCCGAGTTAGTTGGATCAACTCTTGCTCGAAAATAGATATATAAGCTTGGCCAACTAATGTTAATACATCCTGACGCACTCGTTCTGAAATACATTTAATTTAGAAATATAAAATTCTTCATTGAAAATGTGAAAAAATAATACCAATAAGATCGTCCATTATAAGTTTGATATTAATCGACCAAGGATAATCCACTTGTTTGAAGAAGTCGGTTGGATTGTTCACGATGAGTGTAGACATAACTACATTCAGCCTTTGCAATTCGTTGCTGTCTTTTTTTAGTGCTTGTGGTATTCTTTTCCATAAAAATTTTGCATCGGCTCTAAAAATGTAAGCTCGTTAATAATTTTTTTAACAAAAAATACGAAAGCATTACAATTTATCCTGAAAAAGGTAAACTGCAAGGAGCTGTGTGTATGATTCCGCATCGATGTTTGTCTGTTGAAAAATAGTTGCAATAAAGAATGTATGTACAGTGACGAGCAAAACTGTAACATGGAGTAACACTTTTTATTTCAGCTGTCGCTATCTTTCCAAGTTCTAACGACATTCATACGGTTGTTGTATATTTTTATTGGTACATCTTTGCTTCCTCTGTCATAACGATTTGAAGTCAATTCAACAACATTAACAAAACCAGCAGACAAAAATGTAAATTAAGGCATATGTTACAGTTTTGCACTCATATATTTTTAATAACTTTTTGACAATTTTCACAAAAAAAAAGAATTATTAACACAATGTTCAGTATGCTTTTGCTTTATTTAGTTCCTGGTTGCAATTTGGCATACCTAATGTGTATGTCTGTAAAAATTCTGGAGGTATAGCCTCCCATATATCCTTGGTGTGCTTTCACCGCTCATGTACTCCATTGGACGGACTTGGATACTTAGTAAGATGCGCTTTTAGTTGATTTCGCAAATTCTCGATGAGATTCATGTCCTCGGATTGTGGAGGTCATTTCAAATTAGCAAATTTCTGCTTTTGTTCCAGTCTTTGCGAACATGTGCAGTGTGTTTTGGTTGCTTTTTCAGCAGAAACTCTAATTTTTTCGACTACATCTTGCAAATTTTGTTAAAATATGAACAGATACTGTTCCTTACGCATAATGCGTACAAACGGATCAACAACATTTTTGAAATACAACCCCAAACTATTATTGACCGACCACTGTGATTCACAGTTTGCCTTACATGATGCGCTTAGGCTTAATTTGGGCCTTTGATCCAATACCATGCCCGGCCATCTGATTGAAAGCTATTAATTTAGTCTTGTCAGACCAAATAACCCTCAATTAAATCTTAAAAATGTGTTTTTTATTGCATTCTGTAAGGCCTAACATATCCCAATAGGCAACGGTCCGGTTTTCGTGCGATGCAGCAAAACGCTGCCACACTCGCACATGTATTTTGATCAAATTTGCTTTTTTCTTCTTTTATGATCCATTTTGCTCAATTTGGCAATTTTTCGCCTCACTATCTACTGATTTGCATTCAATTTTAATACCTTAAGCGCTTCTGTAGTAGTGCCTGCAGCGCTACTTGCTACTAAGTTCACAAGATATCGGACTGTAATATATTTTGACAGACTTTCTTTGTCCTTAGTAACACTTTAGGCTATATTTTTTCTCAGTCTTAACATTTTCATGTGGCAAACTCCACAATTTTTTGCCACTTTCCCTGCGGTCCCGCCTTTTCGCAGTAAATCTATTATTTACATTTATGTTTCCTGATTAACCATATTATTTATTGGTGATCACTTCTTGAATAAATTACAATACAGAAAAAAGTCATCTGACTTCCAACTAAGCAAAAGATAACTGTAAAATGCAAAACTGAGAGTGAATGCAAAACTGTAACATTTGCCTTAACTTACATTTTTGTCTCCAGGTTTTTTTGTTGTTGTTGGATTGACCTCAAATCGTTATGAGAGCGGGAGTAGGGGTGTACCAATAAGAATATACAACAAAAGTATGAAAGTCGTTAGAACTATGAAAGATAGCGGTGGCAGAAATAAAAAGTATTACATCATGTTAAAGTTTTGCTCGTCACTGTATGTATGTAAATACACAAAAAAAAAAATAATTAAAATATGAATCACTTTAGGCATAAATGCAGAATACCTACAATTCTCAAATTAAACAAATCTGTACGGTGATCGATAGATATCATTGAGGTGAGCGTTGCGGTATATTTTTTTTAGGGGGTAACAACAACTACAACAGATATTAACGGCCAAAGTTCAAGTTAAGCATTTCTTTAAATCCAATTTTTCAAAAACTCTTTCATGGATTTTGAAAATTTGATTAAAAAAACTGGGTTTGTAAACAATTTTTTAAATATATTTTTTACATCTATTCGATTTTTGTGAAAACTATGCAAGGCATATTTAACAGGTTTGTTCCATAATCTCCATGTAGAAAAACTCGAGCAACGTTCAAACTGTGAGCGTATATCAATAAACTCCAAAAGTTACTTGTGGAACGCGTATGTGTAACTCGAAGGAGTGTTTTTGGCTTAAAAATTGCTTATTTTGTACTTTGACCTTTAGTAACTCTTGTAGTTGTAGTAGAGGTGGTCCCATTCTTATTTGGTTTAAATCCGATCATTGGAACATGAAGAGATTAACGATAATCTTAAATTTTTATATGAGAATTGAAGTCGGATTTGTTCTTTGCTTAAAAATTAATTGTTGCTTTTTAATTTGAGAATTGTAGGTATTCTTTATTTGTTCCTTGGTTTATTTTACTGTCAACGTGAATCTACCCATCAAACTTAGAAACGGAATTTATTCTTTTTTTCGGTTATGGGGCTTCCTATTTTTTCAATCCTGTCTTTGGGTGTAAATTAGACGCTTTTGGATAATAAATACTCTTGACGCGAAATGTATAAGTTTGGGATTTTTTGATAACTTTTTTATTCCGAAATTGACATGAAAGAAATTATGTTGCCGATTTATCACCACGGTAATAAACCGGCGAGTCGCCAATTTGTTGCCATTGACGATTGTTGCCTATTTCTCACGTTTTGCATGGTGGGTACGTAAATATTAAAGGGTACTCTTTATTTATTTGTACTACGATTTTGGGTTGTTGTGCCCAAACGCGCGATTCGAATCAAAAAACTTTTACACACTTGTAGACAAGAGCTCGCGCTTAAAAAAAAAGGTGACTTTTCATAAAACGGCGTCCATCCTCTCTCGTTTAGGCGGATATTTTGGGGCCACGCCCTTTCCCCTCCGCCCTCTACCCAAAAATAGTTGCACAAATAAGTAAACATTTCCATTACATACTATGGAATCATACTCACATATAAGGCACTATATGAGTATGATTCCATACATTTCATAATCATTGATTTGCGGGTTTGTAACTTCCAAATAGTCAAAATACAAAGCATTAGCTTTTTCTCTTTCAAGACCGCACCAGAAGCAAGTCTTAACTTGCGCAACCTAGTTGATAACTACATAGCATCTAACCTCGGTTGGGCACATTTGGCATTGCAATATACAATTTAGGAATAAGAGACCGATTCTTTGTATTTTGACGTTTTGGGATGCACCCAATATTTCCGGACCGGTATATACCATGAACCAACTAACGTTCACTAACTAACGTTGGATCATGGGTATATACCGTGGACATTTCTCTACTGAAGCTTATGTTTAAACTTTTCAATTATACACACACTCAGCTCCTCTGATTCGATTCTATGCATTAGATCACTATATTTTCGCTCCTGCATTTTGCAAAACAAATAAATATTTCTTTCGAAAATGGTGAGAAAGTAATAACTCTATACTGTGGTAATAACGCCAAAGAAATAATCATAGTCTGTGTATAATTCTTCGATAGTTAAATCGACTTTACAATCAGTGTTGACAGGTCAGTACTTGCTGAAATCGTCAGTTTGGTTCTCAAAATTCGTCATTTGCATGCAAAAATCGCCAACACATATTACATTTTAATAAACAGAACCAAGAAGCTTTTTTGGAACACATCAAGATAACCAACCGTTCAGCAATGGGAAAACTAAAAATGCAGACCGATAGTGCTTTGTACGCTGATTTTAACTATAAAAATATTATTTGCCGCAATCAAAAAGTAAAGAAGATATAAAAGGTTAAAGAAAATTTTTGCGATATTTTAAAATATTAATATTTTCTAAACTACGTAACCGATTAAAAAAGTAATAATAGCAAAATAAAGACAATTAATCTATCTTTAAGTTGATATATAAAATGTGTTTGCTTGCTTATCTATTTAAGCCAAAAATATTAAAAAGCAAATAAAATGTTATAAGTTTTTCATAAAATAACTATTTTTAGAAAAAAGTGCATAATCAATGCTAAAGATATATATATTATTTAGAAAGTGCCAATTCTTACCTTTAATTCGATATACGTATTTTATTATGATCTACTTTTGAGGTTTAAGAATTCAGTGATAAAAAAAAATTAAAAGCATTTACAAGCAAGTTACAATTGTGGGTGATATAGTTTCTTTTGCCCAGAACGTCTTTCGGCGTAGGCGGCCTTCGGCCGCGCTTAGGGATCATAACCCTTACAAAGTAGAATTCTCCTTTCTGTATTGCCGAAGAAGCGGAGCTGAACACCTTTCTGTGTAGGCGGCCTTCGGCCGCTCTTAAGGATTATAACCCTTACCAAATAGAATTCTCCTTTTGGTGTGCACCAACTGGGGCTACCGCCAGATGTAGCCTTGGGAAAGGATGAGGTAACTAAAATTCCTTTTCAGTGTGGTAAACCTGGGGCTACCGCCCCAGTGATGTCTATTATGGTTACTAGGTGTTTTATAAAAATGTCTTGTATATAAAAATGTCTTGTGCAAATGAATATTTAAAATTTTTCCAGCGAAAAACCGCAAATTGTGAATTTTGGCCATTTTCCTAGGAAACCATAGGGGACCTACGTTGTCGGGGGTTGCATGTATGTCAATGGCGGTTCATTCCCTCTCCAAAAAGGTAGGTTAGAGGTGCCACGTCCACTTACCTTTCGGCCACCGCCCCTTTAACGAACGGCCATAATGGAAAGCCAACCCGTTGAATTAACTACAATATGCATTTGCACATACATGCATTTATATTTTTTATTATCACTGAATTCTGAAAACTCAAAAGCAAATCATGATATATTGGCCCGTAGTCATAGTCAAAATTAAGTCGACTTTAAAGTTAGTTGCAGCTTTTTGACATAATTTTCAATGGGATATCTGTCAAAAAAGCTGCAACTAACTTTAAAGTCGACTTTATTTTGACTATGACTACGGGCCAATATGTATATCAAATTAAAGGTAAAAACTTGCACTTTCTAAATAATTTTTAGTATTGATTATAGACTTTTTCTAAAAAAAGGTTATTTTATGAAAAAATTATGACATTTTTTTGTTTTATAATATTTTTGGCTGAAATATATAAAAAACACATTTTATATATCAGCTTGAAGATAAATTAATTGTCTTTATTTTGATATAATTACCTTTTGAATCGGTTACGCAGTTTAGAAAATATTAATATTTTAAAATATCAAAATTTTTTTGTTTTACCTTTTATATCTACTTTACTTTTTTAATGCGGCAAATAATATTTATATAGTTAAAATCAGCGTAAAAAGTACTAGCAATCTGCATTTTTAGTATTTCTATAGCTGAACGGTTGGTTATCTTGATGTATGCCCAAAAATATGTTTAATTGCAATAAAATCACATTTTCATCTTAATTTTTTTTCAATCTGCAGTAATTCAATCTCATCTCAAGTCACTAAATTTGAGATTAGCAATTAGTGACTATTTTTGTGACTTGAGATTATTTGGCTATTCAGTAGGAGAGAGTCAAAATAAAGTTCACCAAAAATAGGAGAGGTCCTTATCTCCCAGAAATAGTCAGAAAACGTCCGAAGTAGTCAGATTTAGTCCAAAAAGCGTTCCTTGACTCGGATATGACAGCAAAAATGAGAGAACAACACTCAGTGAGAGCGACTCTCATCAGTCCGAAGTAGTCAGATTAACCCTGGCATTCAGTAAGCGGTCTCTAGTCCCAAATAGTGACTTTTGGTGGTGAACTTGGATTATGAGACTATTTGGTATTCAGTACGCTGTCTCACGTCTCTAGTCTTAAAAAAGTCACTAGTTTGTAAGCTGGCTAAGAGCAGGTCTCAAAAATAAAAATATGGAGAAAAAGTTAATTGCTTTCCATTTTATTAAAAAAAACGCGAATATGTAGCGAGGAAATTTGTTCAACAAGAATTTCATCAGGAAATAAACCAAAATGCTTTAATATCATACAAATGTATTGAAAAAATTTATTTTTTTTGTCTTTAAAACATTCGAATCTAAAGATCGTAAAAAAAAATAAAACTAATAAAAAAAATCCTAAATAAAAAAAATAAATAAATAATCCCCTACGGCCGAGGAGGACTTGAACCCGGACCCTCTCGGCTGCCAGCCTAATGCTTTGACCACTCGGCCATTGCGAATCTTTGAGCGGCGCGGGCAAAAGGCATATATAAACACTATCAGTTGATTGGCTGTGTTTGCTTTCACCACACATTTTTGGTGAACTTTTTGTGACTCTCCCCTTCTGAATACCCAAATCATCTCAAGTCACAATAATAGTCACTAATTGCTAATCTCAAATTTAGTGACTTGAGATGACACTGAATTACTGAATCCCGGGGTTAATATGAGTAATGGGCTGTTTTTGCTTACGCGTAAAAGCACATTTAGTGCATTTAGCTCTAAATGCTACTCTAAATGTACATTTATCCATACAAAATTCGTCACCTAAATGCAACTAAATGCAACTCCATTTTTG
>NW_016163593.1:16910-21519 GCF_001687245.7 Rhagoletis zephyria | reverse complement strand
ACCACACATTTTTGGTGAACTTTTTGTGACTCTCCTTCTGAATACCCAAATCGTCTCAAGTCACAAAAATAGTCACTAATTGCTAATCTCAAATTTACGGCCGGTCTTACAATCCATTTTTTAGGTGAACTTAAGTCTAACTTAAGATTTTGCGTTTCACCAACCACTTTTTGAGCAAATCTTAAGTTCAACTTAAGTTAAACTTAAGTCGCGGCCGTCGGCGACTAAACGCTGATTCACATATAACTTTCTTCGATTTGCTTGATAGTTCTTTGCTTTGACATATAAGATCGATGTAAGCATATGCATGAGTATGCTTACATAAAAAAGTTTGAAGCAAAGCAAAGCAAAGCGAAGCAAAATCTTGGGCAACTCTCAACTTTTTCCCGCTTTGGCAATCAGCTGTCTACATGTATCTTTTCTCGTGCGCTTGCATTTGCATTTAATGACAAAAATTGGGTAAATAGGAATTTTTACTGCTATTATTAATGCATATTATTATATTGTTATCTATTTTACAGATAAAATATATGGAGGAAAAGGAGAACGCAAAAGCTGTCAAAGCGTTTATTGTAGCATACCTTATGCGTTTCACGCTTTGTTGTCAAAGTTTGAACTGTCAAGCAAAGCGAGGAAAGTTGTATGTGAATGGCCCTTAAAAGTAAACTAACTGCCATACCTAAACAAAACCGTCAGCGTTGTCTGGCTGTCAAAAAATTCTCATGCCCATACAATTTGTATGAAGCATACCGAAACAACGCGGCGTCAACGCTGAGCGGTTGGAAAATCCGATTTTGATAGGGCGTTAGGTATTGAAGTTGGCTGCAGAAAAGGGCGAAACTGTCATTTTCGTGTTACACACAAACAAACCTATGCTTATTGTTGGTGTTATTTCTGCATTTGACGTAGCGTTGACGCTTTTGTTTAGGTATGGCACTTCGGCGATAACGCTAAGCGTCAGAAACCGCTCCGCCCAACGCTTTTGTTTAGGTATGGCAGTAAGTCGGAAAAATAAAATAAAGGCACAAAATGGATTTCGATTTGAGTTGGGAAGATGATAGTGATTCGGAATACGAAGAGATTATAAATATCATTATCTCACGAAGGACCAAAGTAATTCGTGACCGGCCACAATTTTTTCAACTATCACTCCTATTGCGAATGTCGACTGCCAGTAGATAATCGAATATTAAGCGAGTATCGATCATCGATGCTATTGTGAGTGTTGCTTAGTCGCTCAATTAGCGACTGTGAGTACTTTATAATCGCTCATCCTTCTATTGCTGTTTTTTAGTCGTTGGAGTTTGCGTTTATAAACTCCCGTATGCTGTAATCCGAAAGTTCGTAGTTACGAATTCGTAACTCAGTTCCGAAAATTCGAAAATTGGTATGCTGTAATCCGATCGTAGCTATCAACGGCGTTGCCAACTAAAATAGTGAAACTCGAAGTTCTTACTCAGCTGCTTTGACAGAAACAAATCAAAATAAATATACATAATCGCAAGTGAGTAGTGTAATTAAAAAAAAAATTAGTTTAATCATTATTTGAAGACTTTTCCTTAATTAAGTAGAATACAAAGGATTCAGTGGCCGGTGCACTTATGTCCCAGGGGGAACAACAGCTAGCAGTTGCATTAATATACAAAGGAGATTGCTAAGAGATTGTTCTGATCCATTTAGCTTAAATGATAAAATGTAAGCTCCCTCCTTTTAATGGCCTCCATTTATTTATTTATTTATGTATAAGTCATATGAAACAATTAATTTCTTACTGACTACAGAAAGGAATTGCTTAGGAACTAGTTAAAGTAATTAGTTAAAATAATTAT
This sequence comes from Rhagoletis zephyria, assembly GCF_001687245.7. NCBI lineage: Eukaryota > Metazoa > Arthropoda > Insecta > Diptera > Tephritidae > Rhagoletis > Rhagoletis zephyria. The sequence goes on along the minus strand of NW_016163593.1, from coordinate 19,690 downwards.
GCAGTAGGCTTCGGACAGCTCCAGGCGACGGGGCGGGTCCAAGTTAGGAATATTATTTAATTCAGATAGAGTTCTTGGCATGGGAGCAAATTTAAGATAATCAAATTTAGGAAACTCAGTGTAAAACAGAGGGACGTGTCGGAGATTCCGCGCAGAAGTTTAGTTGCTCCAGTAGCGCAGGGCAGTCAACTGTATAATTTAGCAGGTTATACACCAAGCTGCAAGAGAGAAAGGAAGATCTGGACTGTAAAGTTTTCAGGGATAAAAGTTGGCAACGGGATTCGTAGGAAGGTATAGGATCAGTAAAGTTTAAAGAACGGAGTGCAAACTTAATAAATATTTTTTGGATTCACTCTATACGGTTAATTTGAGTTACGTGATACGGTTTCCAGATGAAGGCTGCGTAATCAATCCTAGATCTTACTAATGAAGTATATATAGCATCTTGAGCGTGTATGGATCCGAGAAAGCTGAACAGTTACGTCTTACAAAAGCAAACATAGCGTACGATTTCGAAACAACATAGTTGACGTGGGTGGTAAATCGAAGTTTGGAATCAAAATATACACCAAGATCTTTGAAGTCTGTAACATAATCGAGGGTTGAGCCAGAAATTTTGTAACTCGTTAGTAACGGGCTATATTTTCTAGTGAATGTCGAATGAAAACACTTTTTTACATTTAGAAAAAGCCGATTCCGGGTGCACCACGAGTAAAGCTTAGAATAAATATTGTGCCGCTTTAATTCTTGGAACGCTTTACCAAAATTCCACCACATCCTCTTTATCTCCTTTTACAAGGCCTCGACCAATGTCCGGCCTTTCGCTCATGCATTCCACCAGTTTTTCGTATTGCGACCGATTTTTTGTGATCTTCGATCTGTTAATTTTGTAAACATTTAAAAATAAATATTTTTTTTTCTATTCACACTTCAACTTGCATACATATTTTTGCGTTTAATAATAATAATAGATTGGCGCTTACACATATGTTAGTGTTTGGCCGAGCTTCTGTTCCAACTTGTGGTGTGCGCCTTGATATTGTCACACAAAGCGGAGGGACCTACAGTTTTACGCCGACTCCGAATGGCGATTGTATTTTTATGAGAAGCTATTTTTCATGGCAGAAATACACTCGGAGGTTTGCCATTGCCTGCCGAGGGACGACCGCTGTTAAGAAAAAACCTTTTTCTAAATTTTTTGCGATGTTGCTTTGACCAGTGCTTGAACCCAGGTGCTGGTGAGTGAAAGCGCGCACTGCTTACCACTAAACCACAGCGGACGACACACTTTATTTTATTGCGTTTACACACTTTCTTTTATTGATATTTTAAAACAATTTGTTTCGCTCCGACACGAGTTCGTACAAAATTTCCGACAAATACATAAAAATTACAGCTACGTCGGATTCAGGCATACCAACATTACGAATTTCGAAGATGGCCTACGAATTTCGAAACTACGAAACAACGCGGATTTCAGCATACCAATTTTACGATTCGTAGCAAAATCGAATCTACGACGGATTACAGCATAGGGGTGAAAATTTATAGAAGAAAGTGATACTATAATGGATAAAAAGTAAGTCAATTGAACTGGAAGTTGTAAAAAATTGCGGAATATACATAAGTATGTATGTGTCTGAATTGCAGGTCAAATGTTGTAAGCAACAAAAGGCAACTTGCGCGGTTGGTCGAGCTGATGCAGGAGAATGAGGACGGCAAAGGAATTTGCGGAAAGAGTAGGGGCGGAAGCTCCGCTTCTATTGTGAAAGATATACAACATTTCTTGTGCATATAACTCCGGCTACGCCATCTGCAGTGTTTTTGCGCTGAACTAACATCAAAGTTTACAAAAAACTGCATAATTAATTAATTAACATCTTTCCCATCACTAAACCGTATTTTAACTGTATCCATTTTTTAAATTTTATAATAAAAGCAATTATTTTAATAATGATGTAAATGAAACACTAAAGAAACAAATGTAAAAAAACAAACAGCTGTTTACAATTCAGTCAACCATTCACAATAGTACAAATTTTTATCGATCAAGTTACACAATAGCGAAATAAAAGATTATCGACTCGATCGACAAAGTTTTATTCTACTGCCAGTCCACACTCGCAATAGGGGCCTATATGATGAAAAAGAATTTCGTGATAGGTTTAGAGTAAATAAACAAACAGCATGGTATATTCGCAGTTTAATCAGGCCTGCAATAAAGCATAAAACTGAGAGGTTTGTTTTGCTTGTGTATTTACTACATAACATAATAATGGAAGTCATGTTAAATTATTGGAACCACGCGTTACGTCCTGAAAAGATGTTACACTGGACCACAAATTTCAACTTTTTCTCTTTACCAGAAACGCCGTTATGAAATTCTTATGTAAAATCACCCCCTGATTCCAAAAATCAAGGTTATTTTTAATTCTATGGTACCGTTTTTGAGATATTTGAAATTTACCGTTTTTGCAAAAAAAAAAAATGGGAAGATGATAGTGATTCCGAATACGAAGAGATTATAAATATCATTATCTCATGAAGGACCAAAGTAATTCGTGACCGGCTACAATTTTTTCAACTATATGATGAAAAAGAGTTTCGTGATAGGTTTAGAGTAAATAAACAAACAGCATGGTATATTCTCAGTTTAATCAGGCCTGCAATAAAGCATAAAACTGAGAGGTTTGTTTTGCTTGTGTATTTACTACATAACATAATAATGGAAGTCATGTTGTTAAATTATAGGAACCACGCGTTATGTCCTGAAAAGATGT
>NW_016163593.1:0-16553 GCF_001687245.7 Rhagoletis zephyria | reverse complement strand
TTGGGTCCACTTTATCATATATATCTCAAGAACGAATTAAGCAATTCCAAAACGGTTTAAAGCTTTTAAAAGGTAATAAAATTTTCTATAAACTGTGCATACAACACTTTTTGCTAGGCCCTGTAGTTAACAGTGCGCTTTTATGCAACTGGAGGCATGCTGCAAACTATTGGCGATTTGTTTGGTGTCTCAAAAGCTACAGCCTCACGAGTTATAACGTGCACTTCACACCATATAGCAATGCTGAGAAAAGATTTTATAAATTTTCCAAACAGGGTTGAGGAAATAAAAGAATGTCAAAGGAACTTCTTTAAATTGGCTAAATTTCCTCGCGTATCGATTGTACACACGTTAAAATTTTATCTCCTGGTAAATAAAATTTAAATGAAAATACATTTAAGTATTCAGCNTGTTGCGTCTATCGATTGTACACACGTTAAAATTTTATCTCCTTATAAATAAAATTTAAATGAAAATACATTTAAGTATTCAGCCCTACATTTAAGTAACAAAGCCCTTTTCTTATAGGTGGTGAAGATGCTGAGCTGTTCCGGAACCGAAAGGGCTTCTTCTCGATTAATGTTCAAACACTTTGTGATAGTCAACTTCGCATCCTAGACATTGTTGCGCGGTGGCCCGGTTCAGCCCATGATGCGATGATATTTCGTAACTCAAGGATTCGTTTTCGTTTGGAATCAGACGAGTTTGGTAACGGACTTGTTGGCGCCGATAGCGGATATGAAAATACTAATAGAGTTATCACGCCCCTGGCTCAGGTTAATACCCGTGCTGAAAATTTGTTTAACGAATCTCTCATTAGAACACGGAATTGTGTTGAGCGATCATACGGTGTCTGGAAGCGCCGGTGTCCTGTGCTATCCTTAGGCTTACGGATGCACTTACAAAAAGTTCATAGTATTATCGTGGCGACAGCGGTTTTGCACAATATTTGCTGTGCTCATAGCGACAAAGTTGCTCCGCAACTTTCAGCAGATTTTCAGAATATTGTTGATGAACTCTCCGTACCGAGCAATCGCTCTGGTGATGATCGGAGCGCAAGAGGTTCTACCAGAAGATCTTTAATTAATAATTATTTCGCAAATATGTAGTAACATAATTATTTTATGTTACGGACATCTTTTGAAATNATACACTCCATTCAAGCATGTAAGCATACATTTGTACAATAAAACATTTTACCATAAACACTTATTCTAGTAAAAAAAAAACTAAAAATATAATAATTCACTGAGGACTCATTCTAACTTAAAACGAGAAAACTTTCTTATGGTAGTTCACAGCTTAAAGCGTCCACACAAAAAAAATTGTATCTTGTTAGTATTCACAAGCTTTTTCATGTTAAATAATTTATGTTCTTTTTTTTATAAAAATATGGTTCATGGTGCAACAAACACCGAAAAACGAAATTCCAAACTTTGTACAAAAGCTAGGAAAATGCGATAAAATTTCCATTCATTTTCATGAAAATTTTCAAGTTTTTGATCAGATTTTTTAGAAATATTTCGGGTATGCAGTTTTGTAGAGCAATCAGTTTTAGTCTAATAAAATGAAAGTTTCAAATACCTAAAAATTATCGCTAATTTTTCAGATTTTTCTGTCGAGAGTGTGGAACATTTTCTTCCATATAAAACATCAACAAAATTTATTTTTATATGGAAGAAAATCTCAACACCCTCAACAAAAAAATTCTCAAAAAGCAACGGTAATTTTCAACTCCTTGAAACTTGCACTTAATTAGATTAAAATTTATTGGGCTACAAAACTACATACCCGAAACTTAAAAATGGTCATGAAAATGATAGGAAATTTTATCGAATTTTCCTAGTTTTTGTAAAAAGCTTGGAATTTTGTTTACGGCACCATAAATAATATTTTTATAAAAAATAACATAAATTATTTAACATGAAAAACTTTGTTAATATTAACAAAATACAATTTTTTTGGGTGTACAATATAATACCATTTCATGTTCATGAAAGGAATATAAAAAAATAAAAATATCTCCAGGTACTTCAAGTAATTCAATTTCACTTAAACATTAGTAAAGAAAACGTTATAAAACTATTTCATGTATATGAAAGGAATAAAAAAGATAAAAATATCTCCAGGTACTTAAAGTAATTCAATTGCACTTAAACATGGTAAAGAAAACGTTATAAAACCATTTCATGTTCATTAAAGGTATGCAAAAAAAAATCTACAGGTACTTAAAATAAATCAACAGCGCTTAGACATCAAGCTGTCTTTGAAGAATTTGCATTTCCAATGCATGCTTCTCTTTCATCAGTGCCATTTCTAATTCAGCCTTTCCTTCTCTAAATTTAGTTTTTGTTCATGCTGCTTCCGAATCAGTTCAATTTCTAGTTTAGCTTTTTCTTCTGTCCATTTGGCTTTAACGTGGGCCAGTCTTGACCAGATGGACTGCGCATTGGAACTTTTTCCAAACTAATGTAGTTAAGTTTTTTTATTTTTTGGTCTCCTCAGCATTCCTGAATCATAATTATTCCAGGATTCCTTTATTTCAGCTTCCGTGTTTTCCTTATCGTTGTTAGCAAAGTCTGTAAAGAATAGAAGCGGAAAACATTTGAATATATGTATGTAGTGTAACGAACCCGGTTTATCCGGTCTATAGCTGGGCTGTGGCTCAGTCGGATGTTGGGTTCCCTTATCCAAACGTTAAAATAAATACGCCTATGATTCTTATAGTGACACTTCTTTATTTCGCTATTTAGTTGGCAGCGTTTGCACGTCACACCAATATTACGTATTTCCTTGGCGGCGTTTCCACGTCACACCATATAAGTACTACTTGGCAGCGTTTTCACGTCACATCAATATAACGTATTGCTTTGGCAGCGTTTTCACGTCACACCATATACCTTAACTACCTACTAAGCATCTTAGTCTTCACAATCGTTGCTTAGCCATTCCAATCTGCGTTTTCACGATCGACTGGAGTATACGACTACTCTACCAGAAGTGATTTCAAATTACATTTGATGCTCTATTTATACTGTCCTGCACGCAGGCAGACAGTTATCCTTACAACATTGTTGCTAATATTTTCTTTACTTCCTTTTACTTGTTGATACCTAAGTACGTATGTATGTACTTCGAATTTCAATGTAAATATGTACATATGTATTTCGATCTCACGTATGTATATAATTAACGATTCATTTAATATGTATATTCACTTATAATACTTATCAAAATTCAACAATAAGTATATATATGTGTATATAAAAATGAAATTCAAATTGTGGAGGCCCTTAGTGATGGACTTGGGGTCTTCACACCCCCCCCCCCCCCCCCCCCCCGCCCCCCCTTTACTTCCCTCTGGACGCGTGATCGTCACCATCCCCGCGCCTGTGATACGCACGCGGTACGCCATTGTACCCTCCGCATGCCTGAAGGTCTGGCGTCTATTTTGTTGTCGCTGCAGCCGCTCTTGGATGACCCTTACCAGTTCCCTTGGTAGCGGGCTTGTGCCGCTAAAATTTCGCCAGTCGTCTGGTGTTGCTGCTGGCTGCGCTGCATCTTCCTGCAACCATCTCTCGATCTCCTGAATCATCATGGGATCTGCTGGCTCTGTGTTTGTGCTGGCCAACTCCTCCAACAACTGCTCCAACCCGCGGTCTTCCTCCACCAACAGGGTGAGCGCATTCTCCTCTTCGCTTCCTTCATCGTAATTTCTGGTGTCAGCTGTTACTGTCGCCGCCGTAACGTCGCACAATGCCTGCGCAGGTGGTTATCGCCACGATTCGGTGTTGTGTGACGCATCGTTAAAAATTCGCATCGTCATTGTGATGCGCCGGACATACTCTATGTAACCCTCACCTGGGCGTTGGCAGTCCTGTTCGATGTCCATTTCGCCCCTGCGTGGCTCGTCATAGCTGTCATCGGACACCTCGATCGGCGTGGGTGCCCTTATCATCTCGCCTAGATGCCACTTGTAGTCATCGTCGTTGCTATCGCCGCATACTTCGATTGGCGTTTGGCTACCAACCCCGTTGCTTGCTTCCGGACTTCTTGGCGTATAGCCGCTACTATAGTATGATGCAGGACTCCAACACCCCACATCACTCGCGCAACTGTCTCCACCTTCGCGCACGTATATTTCGGTGCTGGCCTGACTTGCGTTGTCTTCGACGCCTTCTCCTTCACCAACGCCAGTATGTTGCCTGATCTCCGCTTCAGTTAGGCGGCGCAAACGCACTTTCAAAGTGCCGTCCTTCACGCCCATCGCCTTGAACAGTTCGCCAGTTGCCCGTGTATCCATCGCTGCAGTAACTTTTTGAGTAGCGAGTCCTTTTGCGATGTCCTTTTATATTATTCATTTGGGAAACAGTTGCCTTTGCGCGACAAACTGTATATTTCCAAATTATTTGCATTTTGTTATTTTTTTGGTTTATAATATTTTAGTTTGTTATTGTTTTATTCAGCTGTTATGTTGCAATGTTGCGCACTCTCCCACAAGGGGGATTTTTGCAGGGATCGATATGTCAATATCGGAATAGTGTTGAAAGTCTGAGAAAATGTTGTATCCGTTTTACGATATTAATTATTATTATCATATTTTTTTATTATTATTATATTTGCTGATATTATTCTGTGTATTAATGCTTTTTATATATATTAATAATTATATTGCCTATGTTATGTTTGTGTTTATATATGTTATGTTTATTTCTCTTGGCATGAATTATCTCCCTTTTTTTCATAGTATTTTCGTGCTTCAACCTCGTTCTTCTTCTTCTTCTTCTTCTTCTTCTCATTTCCCCTTTTTTCCTTCTAAACTGCTTTTTCTACGTTCCTTTAAACTGCTTCTTCTTTCTTTTGAGCTGCTTTTTTTTCTTCTTTCTTTTAAACTCCCTCTTCTTCCTCCCCCTTTTCTCTTATATTTTCTCTTCTTCTTCTCTCCCCTTAGGGTCTCCTTTTCATGGCAATCGCTCCCCTATTTGGCAATTGCCGAGTTATCACATTTCTGTCTATGACCGAAATTTACCTATTCTTTGCCTTGCATCGAATTAGGCTCAGGTGCATGCCGGAGGAGGATTTTTGGTGACTCTGCCGCGTCGGCCTCTTCATCGCCGTAAAATGGCTTCAGCTCACTCAGATGAGCTGTTCTCCTCTTACCGTTGTGTACCTTGTCTAATTCGATGATTACTGGCGAAACGAAGTTCATCACTCGGTACGGCCCTGCATACTTCGGTGCAAGTTTTGCTGCGAAGTTTTCCGTCGCCTTCGATAGGTGATGCTCCTTCACCAGCACTCGGTCACCTACCCCTGACTGCCATTTCCTCCTGCGCAAGTTGTAATGACGCGCTTGCTCGATCGACGCTGTCTGCTGATTTCGCCTTACCATCTCAAATATCTCTCGCATTTTCGTTGCCTTCGCCTCTGGTGTCGTCGTCGTTTGGCCGGTACCGAAAGTTTGTTCGTCGTAGAGGGCTTTTGGTACTCGCGGCTCGCGTCCTTGTACTAGGAATGCAGGACTGTAGCCGGTGGCTTCGCAAACACTGGTATTAAGCGCTAGTATCATTTCGGGTAGTAAGTCGTCCCAATTTCGCTGTTCTTTTCCGGTAAACTGTGCCAGCATTCTCTTTATGTTGCGGTTTGCCCTCTCCGACGGATTTTCTTGTGGCGTGTATGGTGCGGTGAGTTGATGCTTGACCCCGTACTCTCGTAGTAGCCGTTTGAACTCTCTGCTGGTGAACTGTGTTCCATTGTCAGTTATTACAATTTTCGGGACTCCAAATCTAGCGAGTACGCGTTCTCGAAACGCTTTGTTGAGGCCTTCAGCTGTCGCCTTCCGTAGAGGCACAATTTCTACCCATTTGGAAAACTTGTCGATAAAGACTGGTACGGTTGTGTTTCCATGCTTTGATCGTGGCAATGGTCCCACAAAGTCTGCGCATACTGTGGCCCAAGGTTCTTCTGCGATCTGGGTTAGCATCTTTCCCGCAGCTGTTGGCTGGGCTTGTAAATCTGGCAAGTAGTGCACTGTCGGACATACCTCTTTATGTCTGATTATTTATGTCCTGAACATTCCGGGCCAGTAGTAACGTGCCTTCGCTCTCGTTATCGTCTTGCGGATGCCCATGTGTCCTGCGCTTGGACTATCGTGAACTTCCTTCAGTACTCTCTCACGTAGTGGCGCTGCCATGCATAGCTTCCACGGTACTGTGTCTTCATCATCCATCTGGACTGCGATGTGTCGATACAGTACGTTGTTTACAATTATGTAGTCCGGGAACTTTTCTGGTGTCCTCTTCACCTCTGCCATTTTCTCGGCCAGCCACTTGCTGGCCGTTGCCTCTTTATCCTGCACTAATATGTTGAGTTGTACGTCTGGGGGTTGTCGTGACAGTGCATCGGCAACGACGTTCAACTTACCCTTGCGGTACTTTACATCGAATGTATATTGCTGGAGTTTTAGTGCCCATCTTGCAATGCGTCCGGAGGGACTCTCGATCGCATTCAGCCATTTCAAGGACAGGTGGTTGGTGATAACCGTGAATGCGTAACCCTCCAGGTACGGTCTCATTTTCCGTATAGCTCACACAATGGCCAGACACTCCTTTTCAGTCGCCGAGTAGTTTTGCTCTACCTTGTTCAGCCGTCGACTAGCGTAGGCTATGACTCGCTCTGCGCCATCTAACTCCGGTGTCAGTACTGCAGCTAGTCCAAAATCGCTGGCATCGGTTTGTAGCGTGAAATGGTGGGACAAATCTGGACAGGCTAATACCGGTGCTTCCGGTAGTGCGCTCCTTAATTTTTCAAAGGCCGTCTGCTGCTCATTGCCCANAGTCGCCGAGTAGTTTTGCTCTACCTTGTTCAGCCGTCGACTAGCGTAGGCTATGACTCGCTCTGCGCCATCTAACTCCGGTGTCAGTACTGCACCTAGTCCAAAATCGCTGGCATCGGTTTGTAGCGTGAAATGGTGGGACAAATCTGGACAGGCTAATACCGGTGCTTCCGGTAGTGCGCTCCTTAATTTTTCAAAGGCCGTCTGCTGCTCATTGCCCAGGGTGTGCAATATGCGAGAAATCCGGAACAAATTGCCGATACCATGACGCCACGCCCAGACAGCGCCGTAACTCGCGTGTGTTTGTTGGCAGTGTCAATTCTTTAATCGCCGCAATCTTGTCAGGATCGGTGTGAATCCCTTCTTCGCTCACCACTTGACCCAGGTACTTCAAACTCCTTTTGAAAAACTCACACTTCTCTGGGTTGATCTTGAAGTTCGCCTCTCGCAATCGTCGAAACACTTCTTTCAGGTGTTTCATGTGTTGGTCTAGCGTCGCACTCGTGATAATAATATCGTCCAGATAAGCAAACGCGGCGGTCCCAATTCGGGTCCGATGACTTTGTCCAGTGCTCGCTGAAACGTCGCAGGCGCTGAATGTAGCCCGAACGGCGTTACGCGCCACTGGAACAGGCCACGTCCTGGCACAGTGAACGCAGTATACTCCTAACTACTCTCTTCCATCGGGATTTGCCAGTACCCATTCTTCAAGTCCAAGCTGCTAATGAATTTAGCGCTTCTCAGTCGATCCAAAATGTGTTGGATTCGTGGGAGTGGGTATGCATCCGGTACCGAGCGCGCGTTAAGTTGCCGATAGTCCACGCAAAGCCTCCACTTTCCGTTTTTCTTCTTTACGAGCACGATTGGCGCGCTGTGTGGGCTGTGCGACGGCTCGATGCACTGCTTCTCTATCAACTCGTCTATCTCCCTGTTTATTACCTCCTGCATTTTCTGGTTTTTGGAAAGCAGCGCTGTTTTATGGGTCGATCATCTCGCATTATAAACTTATGGGCGGCGATGTTAGTCGTCCCCGTTAACTTCTCGAATGCGAGCACCTCCTTCTTTAAGAAATTTTCAACTTCCGTCGTATCCTCGATGGCTGTGGGTGGTTCATTTGCGGCCTTTTCGCCTTCCTCAGCTCTCTCTACTTCGCGCACTTCTAACATCGCGGTACATGCAGCCTTCGTTTGGATATCGTCCTCTGCCTTCAGCGTTAATGTCTGCCCCCGCAGCTCATTGTTGTGTTGGCCTTAGCCAGGTCATCAGTCCCAAGGGCCATGTCACATGACTGAACCGGGTAGGACGAGTAACTCGCTCCTATGCTCTTGATCGCCCACCTTTACCACCGCCTCTACCGCTTCTGTGACCGATATTGGTCTGCCATCTCCCATCACCACTCTCTTGTTCACTCTTCGCGACCGCTCGACTCCCAGGGTGTTCGCTGCTCTAATGCTTATAAAACTTCTGGTTGCTCCCGTATCAACCGCCGCTATTACTGCTCTACCATCTACGGTTGCTCTGGCGAATACTCGCCCTTCCGATTGCTTTAGAATTGGTGTTACATTGACTTAGGTTGCATTACTGGAGACCCCACTCTTCGTCGCGAATGGGGTCCTTGGCCGTTTCCCTGTTGTCCGCGGCAACAGTCTGATGTTCGAATGTTCCGCCGACCACACGTCCAACAGAATTGCTGGATATTGTCCCGACATTCGTAGGCGAAATGACCATCTTCGCCGCATCGTCTGCACGCCGTTCGTGGGTTTACTCGGCTAGATTCTTCGCTTTTACGTTGTTGTCCCGTAGGTGGCGCATAATCGCCTCCATCCTGCCGTCTCGCTGGCATCGTATACCTCTCTCTTCTCTGCTCCTCTCGGATAGTGTAGTTGCGCTCTTCGCTTCGTCTCGGGGTTATTGCGCGGGGCCATGCTCGTTGCGACTCCTTCTCTGCTACAATATTCTCGTAGTCTTCTGCCAGACTTACCAACTCTCCAAGAGTGTTGAACTCGGTTTGTTTAATATACAGCTGGTATTCGCTTCGGCAATTCTTATAGATGCGTCGAAGCTTTTGTGCCTCCGTATAGTCGGAATGACGCATTAGCCCTTGTCGCGCTAGTACATAGTCTTTAAATGCCTCTCTGGGCCGTTGGACACGCTGCCGTATCTCATCATCGAGTCTTTCGAAATACCGGGAATTCAAGAAGAACTTCAGAAAATCTCGCTTACACGTCTCCCAGTCTCTCCAGTGGCCGTGGTTTTTTCGTAACCAGACGAGGGCTCTATCCTTAAATAACTCGGGTAATGCTCGTGGAAGTGCGTCTCCAGCGGGTCCTTCCGCCATCGTATTTGACGCCCCATTTGCGTACGCTCTTCTTCTTCTTTTTTGGCGCTGTAACCGCCTAAGCGATTTTGGCCGAGTTCAGCAAAGCACGCCAGTCGTTTCTCCTCTGTGCCAACTGACGCCAATTGGAAACGCCAAGTGAAGCCAAGTCCTTCTCCACCTGATCTTTCCATCGCAGTGGGGGCCTCCCTCTTCCTCTGCTACCACCAGCGGGTTCCGAGTTGAATACTTTCAGAGCTGGAGCGTCGGTGTCCATTCGAACGACATGAGCAAGCCAGCGGAGCCGCTGTATTTTAATTCGCTGCACTATGTCCATATCGTTGTAAAGCTCATACAGATCATCGTTCCATCGTCTGCGGTACTCACCGTCGCCAACGCGTAAAGGACCGTAAATTTCCGCAAAATCTTTCTCTCAAACACCCCAAGAGCCGCCTCATCGGATGTTGTCATTGTCCATGCTTCTGCGCCATATACCATGATAATTGGGGCTGATCGTTGTGAGTCGGCGTATACTGGATACATGGGCACGTTCGGCGTTCCTCTTGTGCTGTCGCCGTTGATGGGTTGTTGTGTAGGCGGTAGTAGTAGCACTTCGGGTTTTTTCGGTGTTGGTGCATTCCTCGCGCTTGTAGACCTCGTATGCTTAAGCGCTAAATCAGTGACCCGATCGCGATCGTTCTCCGTCTCCCCTTGCTCTTGCACAAATGTGGAGAGGCGTTTACGCAGCTTCTCGACGGTCCCCGAATTGTCAAGGCCGAGCTCCGTCATATAGGTCACAAGCTCCTCTTTATTTAAGTAGTACACCCACTTTTTTTTCACCATTTTTTTATTTTTTTTATTGTTTTATTTTATTATTATTATTATTTTTTGTTTATGTTCCTTTGTTTCACGTTACCCTCTTATTGGTAAGGAATGTTTGATTACTTTCACAGTTCTTAATTTCTGGGCTTTACCCTGTGTCTCTATCACTTTAAAGGTGTCTCTGCACTTTTGCTTGGTAGTTTTCCAAATCACTTCACTTCACTTTTGTCATCTGTGAGTTCTCCTCTTTGGCCCTTACTGCTTCCTTTATTTATAAGGGCCCCACGTTGGGCGCCAATTGTAACGAACCCGGTTTATCCGGTCTATTGCTGGGCTCAGTCGGATGTTGGGTTCCCTTATCCAAACGTTAAAATAAATACGCCAATGATTTGCTATTTAGTTGGCAGCGTTCGCACGTCACACCAATATAACGTATTTCCTTGGCGGCGTTTTCACGTCACACCAATATAACGTATTGCTTTGGCAGCGTTTTCACGTCACACCATATACCTTAACTACCTACTAAGCAACTTAGGGCCGGTTACTCAATGACTGGTTACCACTTATCTCCGGTTAAACATAGTTATCGACGTTACCGACTCCCTGTTGTATGCATGGAGTCGAAGACGTCGATAACTATGTTTAACCGCAGATTAGTGTTAACCAGACATTGAGTAACCGGCCCTTAGTCTTCACAATCGTTGCTTAGCCATTCCAATCTGCGTTTTCACGATCGACTGGAGTATACGACTACTCTACCAGAAGTGATTTTAAATTACATTTGATGCTCTATTTATACTGTCCTGCACGCAGGCAGACAGTTATCCTAACAACATTGTTGCTAATATTTTCTTTACTTCCTTTTACTTGTTGATACCTAAGTACGTATGTATGTACTTCAAATTTCAATGTAAATATGTACATATGTATTTCGTATGTATATAATTAACAATTCATTTAATATCTATATTTACTTATAATAATTATCAAAATTCAACAATAAGTATATATATATGTATATAAAAATCAAATTCAAATTGTGGAGGCCCTTAGTGATGGACTTGGGGTCTTCACAGTAGGTACATACATTATGAGTATAAAGCGTGGGCATGAAGTTTTTACCTGAAAGTATAACCACCTCGTATTCTAACCAGTCCACGTCTTCTGTTTCTGTTTCCTTGACCACTGGTGCCAAATCTATTTAAAAAAGGGTACTCAGCGACTTATAAATAATCAAAAGAAATTAGTAAGCATATGCTTACTTTCTTCGTTACCGTCACACAGTTATCTTCTGCTTTTTCTGAAGCCATGGGTGCTAAAATATATTTAAATATAAGAAACGATTTACACTATCGGAGATTTATACATACATGTAAGGTGTAGTCGCTATCATATTCGCTAACCATTCCGTGTACTTGCTTTTCATGCAAAATGCTTAAAAGCCTATCGTCATTCTCCGAGATTTTCTTTGCAGGCGGACCACCACCTGTAGCATACAGTGATTTTTTTTCATCTGCGGCCCTTTTCTTCAAATCCACTTTTAAATTGTTGTACTTTTTACGAAGTGCCTTTTCGTTCCGGAATAACTCACAAGATGACTCACATTGTGAATTGAAGTCCTCCTCTATTTTTTTCCAAGCCGCTTCTTTTTTTCCCAATGGATATGGCGTCCGTTCTTTAGCACTCTATAATATCTTTATAATTAGCCGCCAGGCCCACCAGCAAATCTATTTCATGTGGACCGAAATTTATTCTACTCTTCTTTTCTGACATTTTTGTTAATTAATAGTTCAATATTTTATATTTCTTCGCTCAAATATTACAAATTAAGGGCCGGTTACTCAATGTCTGGTTAACACTAATCTGCGGTTAAACATCGTTATCGTCGTTTTCGATTCCATGCATATAACAGGGAGTCGGTAACGTCGATAACTATGTTTAGCCGGAGATTAGTGTTAACCAGACATTGAGTAACCGGCCTAAATAAACCGCATACACTATCTCCTCAGTTGTTTTGTATTTTAAGAAATGTCAAAATGTGTAAATAAAGCTTTTTTTGTGGTGCTGCCATACTTTTAAACAAAATATTTTCCATACTTAAGTATGCATGGTGAAAGGCAAACTTGAACCAAATCTTAGACTGTTCCTAGCTAAGATTTTTCTCAACTAGAACTTAAGTTCAACTTAAGTATAGATTGTGAAACTGGCCCTTATTAGTGACTTGAGATGAGACAGATCTACTGAATCCCAGGGTTAGTCAGAAGAATTTTTTCTGGCAAAATCCTGAAAAGTTTCAAACTCAACTGAATTTAAATTAACGGAAATTAAAGAATACGCAAAAAGTGAGAATAATCTAAAAAGTAAAAAAAGTGATTTGAAATTAGAAGGAGGCAAAAAATAATTGATATAGTAAGGGCCGGTTGTTCAATGCCTGGTTATCACTACCACTACACTATCGACGATTTCGACATCATGCATGTAACATGTGATCGATAAAGCAGTAGTTGTGCTTAACCGGAGCTTCTACCTCCGATTTGTGCTAATCAGACATTGAACAACCGGCCCTAAGTGTTTATTGTGCCTGTGCTTGTGTGAATGTGTTTTGTACATACATTTCCATTCTTATTTGACATTAGTTTTGTTGTTGCCATTCTTTGGATAAAAATTTGGTTTTTTGCGTTCCTTTACTTTTCCTGTTATTCTCTTTTAGTGAGCGCATTTTGCTTACGCTCTGGCATTTTGACACTTTTCAGATTTTAGTCCGAAAAGATAAGGAATGAACCTAATGTGTGGTGAAAACAAACACAGACAGTCTACTGATAGCGTTTATGTATGCGTTTTACCGCGCTGCCCGAAGAGTCGCAACGGCTTAGGGGTCAAAGCATTAGGCTGCCGGTCGAGGGGGTCCCGGTTCGAGTACTCCTCGGGCGTATAGGATTTTTTATTTTCTTCTATTTAGTATTTTTTTCTTTTTTTTATTAGTTTTATTTTTCTTATAATCTTTAGATTTTAATGATTTAAAAAAATATATATTTTATTTTCAATGGATTTGTATGATATTAAAGCATTTTGGTTTATTTCCTAGCGAAATTCTTGTTGAACAAATTTCCTCGCTTCATATTCGCGGTGTTTTTTAATAAAATGGAATGGAATTAACTTTTCCTCCATATTTTCATTTTTGAGACCTGCTCTAAGCCAGCTGACAAATTAGTGACTTTTTTTTAGACTAGAGATGTGAGACAGCGTACTGAATACCAAATAGTCCGAAAATCCAGGTTCACCACCAAAAGTCACTATTAGTGACTAGAGACCGCTTACTGAATGCCAGGGTTAAGTGTTTTGCGTGTATATGTACGTATATACATGCATATGTACGAACGAACATTTCCTTACGCTAGGAGATTCGTTGCGATGAACCGTGTGGGGTACAAGTGCTTGAATGTATCAAATTGTTCGAATCGATACAAAAGTATGTTGCGTGTATACATATGAATATATTGTTACGATTATCCTTGAAACCTCGTCCGGATTTCCCAAATCCTCGGTTCGTATCGCTCGATTGTTAAATAAATGCAAACGATGACCAAATTGTAGTACAATTAACTTTATTGTACAACAAACAAATTACAATACTCGCTAATACAGTAAAAGCACTTTACAATACTTGTTAAAGCCATAACAACGTTTTATTAAAGTTGTTAACACAATTAAACTTATAGCTTGCTCATTCGCAACTCACTTCTCTGCTCACTTTACTTGTAGCTTGCTGACTTGTAACTGTCCAGCTCCGCTGTGTCGTGGCTCTTATATACCTGCGCTCGTACTCATGGCAACTCTGGAATATTCTGAAGTTCATCGCTCATTCTCTTTCTCTCACTGTTCGCAGTGTACATCCAACTTGACGTTTCTCTTTGTGGAACATTCTACGTCATTCCTAGAACATTCGGCTTATTTCTCGTTGTTCGCTTTTTGTTGCCGCAGTATTCACCACACTGCCCTCCACCTAAGTTTCCAACCCGTCCGTCCATGCATTAATGTCTTCCGCAATGTCATTCTCGCCAATGGAATCGCTTTCAGGTAATTTTTTCGCAGTTGAAGATTGCCTCTACCTCTCGACATTGCCCCAGTACAGTTCCTCTTTGGAGTTTGACTGGGGATGCGTCCATCTTGTTGCGTCTTAGCCAGGGGTTTACCAATAAGTACGTCCAGTGTAGAATTTTTTGTTGCTTCAACAACCCATAATTTGTTTGTCCCACAATCTCCATCAATCTTCGCCCACACAACTACTTCTGACTTCGGTGGAATCTGCTCGCTTTCCTCTAGGATCACTAGCTTGCTGCTGTACGGACCATCATACCCAAAGCTAAGGGGCACTTCCATGTTGTTGTACTTCATGATCCTGTTCTTCATGTCGATCTCCATACCTTGATCAAATAAAATGTCTAATCCAATGATGGCTTCATTGCGACTTTGCACGTTACCTCTCCTACAACTTGGGTGTCCTCGCCAGTTGCAGTCATCAACCTTGCTCCAGGTAATGGTCTTAACTCTTTAGTGACCAAATCAGATCGAATGATGGAGTGTGATGCACCCGTATCCACAGTTAATACTGGCTCATGTCCACATATCCACCAACAGTAACGTTGCTCGCTTTTCTGCTAATTCGCGAGACGGAGATTGTGGGGCATTCAATTGCGGGAGCCAGCGTGCGCCCCTTACTGCTGGCTCGTTTTATTTTAACGACTGATTGGAGTTGGATTCGTCTCCCTCAGCCCTGCGTTTGCGTCATACTGAATTGTTGAGCCCATTGAAACTTGCACTGCAATCGCAGGCGAAGTGGCCTGGCTTTCCACATTTAAAACATTTGCCAGCAGTTGGATTATCTTCTTCAGCATTTCATTTGTCTCGTCCGGTGTTTCCACTTCCACTCGATGGGCTTTGTAGGCTGGTTTACTTAGGAGTGCTGCCGTTTCACGTGTCTGAGCATACGAGACGGTTTCAGCAAATGTTGCCTTTGGATTCGCGTACGTCTCTCGCTTGGTATACATGTCCCACATTCCGTTGATGAACCTCTGGATTTTTACCCTTTCAAGGTGCTCACCAGATGCGTCTCCAATTGCCAAATGAGCCAACCTTTCAATCTCAGAGGCGAATTCCTGTAAAGTCTCGTTGGATTTCTGGCAGCGATTCTCCAGCTACATCTGGTAAATCTGTCTCCTGTGCTCGCTACCATAACGTCTTTCCACTGCACCCATTAACGCATCGTAATTGTTCCTTTCACAGTCGGGAATAATCTGCAAGATTTTCGCTGCAGGTCCTTTCAATGCGACGAATAACGCAGCGGATTTATCCTGCATGCTCCAATGATTTGCTTAGCCGTCTTTTCGAACTGGAGCTTAAAGACCTGGAAAGGAATAGTGCCGTCAAAAGATGGAGTCTTTACCTTGGGTGCGCTCGTCGAAGTAGCCGGACGATTCAACTGTAAATCACGAAGACGGCCTTCCAACTCCTCTACCTTTGGCTCGACTTTCTCCTGTCTTTCTTCGATTTTGTCCTGTATTTGTGTAATTTTTGCATCCTGTGCTTCCAGCTGGGATGATATACGTGTCTCTTGTGCCTGTAGCTGAGTTTGTAACCGGGATGACACCTGCGCTGATACCTCTGAAGATATACGTGTCTCCAGCGCTTGCATCTGGGATGACAGCTGTGATGACATCTGTGACATGCGTGTATCCTGTGCTTGCATCTGTGACGACAGCTGTGATGACATCTGTGACATGTCAGCCAATAACGTGTTCATGTCTATAGCTGTTGATGAACTAAGAGCCTTTTGCTGTTCTTCAACCTTCCCGGATGTCTGCTGCACATCCTTCGGCGAACAAGCAGCTTCATCCTTCTGTTCGTCCTTTGCGTATGCATCGTCGGGTTTACCCTGGAAGTCGTATTTGTCCACGTCGATGCTCCATAGCCTCCCGCAACCGGGATAAGAATTCCACTTTTCTTCCGGAGGTGGCCAAATTACGCTTTTCCAACTCCTGTTTCAGCTCCTCAATCTTTAAGTCCTGAACTTTCGCCATTTTCAGTAGTTTATCCTTCAGGATTTATTTAACAATCCCACTTGTGACACCAATTTTACGATTATCCTTGAAACCTCCCCTGCCAGCCACGGCTCACCACTTTCCCCTAAAATTCAAACGATTTACAAACACATTCACAACTTTTTAGTCATCTCACCCACACATTTACCAATTTTTTCGTCGAACTGTCAAAAAATGTGCCTTTGTTAGAGCTACATACCCGATAAGAATTCGTACTCTAACAAGAATTCTATGCGTTAGAGCGAGCAAGTTAGAAACATCAGAGTTTTGATGACAGTATACATACTGTGAAGAAATGTCACTACGAAAACTTTGAAGGTAAGAATACGTATTTAACAATTTTATTTAATTATAATGTAATTTCTTCTCTTAGATTGCAAAACNTCAGTACCCTCTACCCTCAGCTCCTTCATAGCCAGGAGCACCATGAGTACTTTCCGCCCTCAGCACTTTCAACGCCAGGAGCACCTTCAAAGTGTAGGTC
>NW_016163592.1:17600-35746 GCF_001687245.7 Rhagoletis zephyria | reverse complement strand
GCAGCATTGTGCGTTTTGATGGTAGTGTTGTTTTCAAAGGCAATGGCGGTGGTGGCGGTGGCGGTTCGCAAATCAGTATAAGGAGTAGTGGAAGTAGTACTGATTTCGTAACACCTTATGATGCGCTTAACATCGATGTAGTAGTGGATGAGTTACCTTTAGATCCGGTAGTTGTAAAAAAGGCGGATGAGGTAAAAAATCGACGGAATGAGGTTAATGTAACGACAACAACGCCGTTGAAAAGCGCTCAAATCTTAGTTAAAGAAGATGAACTGCGTACGCCTACGCCGAGTACTTCCAATGCCAGTATGCTTGCCTCCATGAAAAGCACTTACAGTTCAAATGCCGAGTCTGCGACCACCATGCAAAGCGCTGATTTAAATGAAGCGGCAACTCAGCCACCAACTACGTTAGAAAACACTTCAGAAGCGACGTAATGAACGATTGCGTGAATTTAGTTAAGGACTTAATTATTTAAGTAATAGAGTGTGTATGTACCATGTGACTGAGTGCAAGATATCTGTAATCGAGAGAGAGAGAGAGAGAGAGAGAGAGAGAGAGAGAGAGAGAGAGAGNAGGAAGTGACAAACAAGTACGAGTATGCTTCGAGCGAGTTTTCAATCAACTTCCTTAGCCATATATATTTACTAAATACAAAATAGTTGCTACAAATTTCAAAATGTCTGAATTAATTATAAATAATTATTGCGTTAAGCTCGACGACTTATGAACTTGTATATTGTTTGTAATAATCTTGCAACAAAGGAAACAAAAATAAATAAGTAAAGAGCAGTTTTTTGTAAGGGGAATTAAAATTTAACAAATCGCACATACCTATACACTTCAAAAGCGAGTAAGGATAACTTTTCAACAAGTAAATAGGTTAATTTCAAGTTTTGAATTCATAACATACGCACACATGGCATAATTATTTAGTATTTCTTGCGAATTAATTCAAACAAGAAATCCGAGTCATAATTTTGAATTATTGTAATCAAAAGCTTATAGCTCAGTAGAAGTAATGATATATGCCATATAAACATACATATACTTATATTATTATCATGGCTATTCCGATTGTTACCGCACATTTTGTAAGCGAAATTTTAAAACTTTTTAACAAGAACTTTATGGCCCTATTATATATGGCGACTGATAGCCGATAGGCAACCATATAAAAAAAAAATTCGCATTACGTATGGCTACTGGCTACTGAGTCTAGTTGCGGAATTTTCTATTTCCCGCTTATGAGATTTGGTTATTTGTTTACACTTGTTAAACACATTGGATCCCAGTTTTCAATTACTTCGAAATGTTCATGTCAAAAAAGTAAATTTGGCTTTTGTCTGCGCTTTTCTGTATACTGAGATTAATCGCTATATATAAAACAACGTACGATATATGTCGCCATACATAATAGGACCATTAGTTACCGGTCACAAAATGTTTGTTACCAAGCCAGTGTAGCCCGTTTCTGTAACTCTTCTCTGCCGATTATTTCTCTACTGGTAGATAATATACGTCATTCTCTACTACTCATTAGCAGTAGAGAACAGGGCGGCGAATTCATATCACAATTCGCCTTGATAGAGAATTGTTACAGAAACGAGCTACAGGTCTTACTATGCATATTACGAGGGTTGCCTTTTATATTCTGCGCCTAATACCGAAAACAGTAAAATAACACTGATGCACAAAAATTACCTTAATAAAAGTTAAATGAAATTGAAAGGGTTATTTTGTATCTAGAACTAACCTGTAACTAATACACATTATTAAAATAATTCAGTCACCCTCGGTTTTTTTGCAACAGCATTTAAGTAAAATTTAATGAAATACGCTTGAAAACTGTATTTAATGAAGAAAAAGAAATAATCTTTTAATTTTATTTAGGATTTTCGGGAATATTGAGCATCAGGTACATCTCTTTTTAGTGTACAACAGTAGTCAGCTAACATATTTGGACTCCATTATCCCTGATACCATTTTTCTATGTTAAGATATATCCTGATGAACGGCTCGCCGTGTTCGGCAAATTTTAAGGAAAAAATTTTAATGTGATTGTAAGAAGTTTATCTTGAGCGACATATTGCATCCCATATTATTGTAGGCTGTTAAAAGGTTGCTGACCAACTCTTCAAAGTTTTCGGCTTTGTGGTTTCCAAGAAAACTACGAACACCATTTCAAAAACATGTCCATGCGGATTTTTCGATCGGATTAAGTTTTTCTTAAAACTGTTCGTCAGCCAATAGGTCTCCTAATTTGTGGCCCTACTGTTTTTCAAAATATTCTCCTTGGAAGTCAATACCCATCTGCATTCGCTTGCACCAATTTTTAAACTTTCAAATTATGCGGTATCCAACGAGAATAAATTTCCTTTACGGACAAATGTTCATGCAATATTGAATGTATGCTGGTCTCAGTAATGCCCAAGGATGTCTCTATCTCGCGATATGTCACATGACGATCTTGCGTTATCAATTGACGCACAGCATCGATTGTTTGTGGCACAACAACAGTTTTTGAACGATCATCACGAAATTCATCCTGCAAGGATCGACGGCCATGTTGGCGCTCGTATCAGCATTTCACAATGGCTAAGTGTGGTGCTACAACGACAAAAGTCGAAGTAAGTTAATCAATGCACTCCTGTCTCGATAATCCACGTCGAAAATCGTAATAAATCATCACAAGAAAATTTTCGCGAGTTAATTCAATCTTTTGGGCGAGATAAAAAATCTCACTGGAAAAAAATAAAATAAAGCTCGTAAAAGAGAACGTTATATGTAAGTTTATGCTAAAAATACCAAACTTTTCGATAAAAATATCGAATTACAGCTCATCACAAGTAGTTTTGTAAGGCGCAAAATATAAAAGCCACCCTCATACACCTTTTTGCCTATATTTAGTAATCTACATATCGAGTGCTTATATTCAAAACCCTCTATCTTCATTTTTCACAAAAATGCGATTCTGATATAAAAATCCACCTAACACTTAACTGCCATTGGTGATATTAATGCTGACCTTGTATAACGCTTGACAGAAGAATTTACAATTACCTTGCAAAGTCGGAATCAACATCAGTGATGACAGGCAAATCCCAGATGGGTTCTAACATCACAAAGTAGTTTCTGTAAAAATTGCACATAGAGGGTATTGAATATAAGCCCTCGATATGCTATATACATATCGCACATTTGCTGCAAGGGTGTCATAATCCAAAATCGAGTTAAAAATATGCAGAAATGAACGCTACCTGTTCTATGTTGTGTAAAAATTTGCATTGCTGTAACGAATACTAGTAACTCACTAGAACGAAATATGTAAGTATTCATTTTTACTATGTGAGTATACACACATATGTATATAAATTCAAAAATTTAAATGCCGTTATTCTCCAATTTTTGGAAAATGACACTCTTTCAGTAAACGATATGTACCGTTACCTTAATTTAGAAAGGCCCTAACTCATTTTACTCTCTGTACAAAAGTGAGTAGATTATTCAACAGACTTAATCGAACTTAAAATCAACTACTACATCAAAAAATTAGTTGCTGTTTAATAAAAGCCAATATAATACAAAAAAATCTTAACTGAAGATCTTTAGTTTTTATAAAAATTGTATAAATACTCTGTAAAATAGCAAAAATGTCAGACAAAGCCTTTCTATTTTAGGGTAACGGTATTCTAATGTACCGAAACATAAAAGCAAATGATTATTTTTTAATGAGTTGATACTCAATTCAAAAATGAGGCTTGAAATAATGTAGATATAAAAATAAGACTAATAAATGAGTACATTTTGCATTGCTGCATCCATCGTTGGTATTCATTTTCATCACTTACCTACTTCTGAAGTCGAAAATGAAGAAAGAACTCATTAGAAATAAACGCCTATTTAGATTTTATGATGTGAGTTTAAATCTTTGTATTTTGTAATATTAGACTACTATTTGTAACTGCTTTGATGTCAATACAACATATTGATGTTTGCACAATTCAAAGAATAGAGTTTGTTTATTTGGAAAACTTATCAAATCTTTGTACTTTATATGTAATGAATTTTGCCAAAATATAAAAACGCAGAATGCGCTCTAAGAGGTTGTTTTGTTTTATTTTATTTAAGAGTTCCTAAATCTGTTCTAATGCAGGCCAACCCAATATTTTACACACGTCAAAAATTTCGGATGCACACAGGATCGATCCAAATTAAACAACGTTCGTATAAAGCTAACTTCAATTTAAAATTTTTGCTCATCATATTATTTTAATTGAACGTTTATCTTCGCAAAATGCATATGTATTAGACGGCATGCGTTCATATTAGATTGGGTCGTAAGAATTTTCCAAATGTCTTAGTTAATGTCCATGTTATAGAGCTTATTTTTACATTATTTTTGTTCTCACGTTTTTGCAAAGGCGTCTAATAATTGCATGGCTTACAGAATTAAAGGTAGTAAATCCGAATATTTTTTATACAATTACTGCGTTTTAATTACTCAACTTCTTTTGCATCACGAAATCTAGAATGCTAAAAAATAGTCTGTCTAGAATTTTGTTTATTTTCGGTGAATTTGCTTGCTCACAACAGCATTGGTCCAATCCTTATAAGACTCAATAAGCAGCGTTTCTGTTCCAAGCGCTTCGTTTCTGAAATGATATTGAAACAAGTAAGTGCGCCTGGGCCACACTGAAGAAGTGAAACTTACGTTGCATCTCGTTCGTCACATAACCAATATACATATGTACATACATACATATACGTCTGCTTTTGCTTAAGGTTCCCAGTAATTCAGGAGTTAAAAGCCCTTCCGAAAGGTCTTCCTGAGAGCCTTCCACTCTACATTCCTTTCTCCTTTCTTTTTTGTATAGAAAGGCACAAATTGAAGGGCTTCTTCTTTCGCTACCCATAGTAGGCCTTCCAGAAGGGTTTTTATAGGACGTACTTCAGAAGGCCTTTTGGAGGAGTCCTTTTAAAGTTGCATCTTTAATTCAAAAAAATCATACATCTTTTAAGTATTTGCTGAAGGTTTATATCAAATATGTGTTATTGCAAACTTAAAATGTTTATCGAAATTCATTTGTAATACTAAATAATATAAATTTATGCATTCGCGTAAATTGTAAATAGATAAGCCCTTCTAGAAGGCATGCAAGAAGGACTTTTTCAGCCCTTCTTGGGTAGGTCTCTTAGAATGGCTTCACTTAAGGCCTACTTAAATTATCTTCTGGGTTATATTTTTTGTCTTTTTTCTATCTAAATCCCTATCTCTTTCCTTATCCTGTTCCTTCTAATTACATTTATATTACTCTGTTTTCCTTTATCTCTATTTTTATCTTTATCGATACAAAATCGATAGTTACATCCATAAAAATATCGATAACAAAACCGATAAAAATATTGATACCAAATCCGATAGAAAAATCGTTATCAATATCGATAAAAATATCAACAAAAATTTATAAAAATTTCGATAACAAAACCGATAAAAATATCGATTATTATATCGATGAATTCCGAGAAGCCCGAAAATCTCTAAAACCCCGAAATGGTTCCCAGATTGAGTATCTGTGTTTCTATCTACATCCTTTTCTCAATAATTACCTTCATTTTATTATTTTTTTAACCGACTTCCAAAAAAGGAGGAGGTTATCAGTTCGTCGGAATATTTTTTTATTTTTTTTTTTTTTTTTTATGTATGTTACCGCATAACTTTGGACCACGTCAACCGATTTCGATAATTCGCATCGGAAAGGTAGTGTCTCAGAGGTGGTCCCATACTAATCTGGTTAAGATCCGATCAGCGGATCATGAGATATATATATATATATTTTTTTTTTATATGAGAGTTGAAGTCGGTTTTTTTTTTGCTAAAAATTACTTGTTTTTATTTTACCCCCATCCTCATCTTTTTATTTATATTTACCTTTCTTTTTATTTTTATGTTTATCATTTTCTTCATCTATATACATACTTATTCCTCTAAACATTTGCCCTTATATAAGTAAAGTGTTTAAATTTACTTGATCTTCATTTTTGTCTTTATCTTTACGCATCTTTGTTTATGTTTTTATTTTTACTGTTGCCTTTATCCTTCTCTTTGGCCCCTATTATGAGTTGCATTCGATCTTCGACTGTGGTTGAAAGTGCTGAACGAACGAATTTTTTATTTGGTATTATGGCGCTCATTCGATTAATAATAGCGCTATTGTAAATTTCCTCGCTTAGGTTATTCACAATATGTAGTATATTTTTCACCGTTGAGAAGCTTTGTTTACAAATCCAGCAAACTAAATAGTGTACTTATACATATGTATTTATTTAAATTTGTGCAAATTAAACTGAAGTAAAAAAGAAAGAAATTAGTACAACGGAGTTCTGGTTCAACGATTCGTCAGAGAATGGGAGCTTAGTAAACTGGCCAGCAGTAGAAAATGTTTAAATGTAGTCTTTCGAATATATTTTGACATAAAATATATTTAAGAAATTTTTCTACAATTTATTAAAAACTTCCGACTGTCTAAAGAGCGTTTGTGAGCAAAAATCTATTTAAAATATTTTAAAACTATCAAGAGCTCTATGATTTTGTTCTCAGAGATCGTGGCAACTGAGTATTGGGATTCACTTTCACAAGTAAAACCAGCCTTTCGAGCTTGTGTTTAGTATTCACGACGTTAGAACTGCATGAAATTAATAAAAATTGTTTTAGTTAGTGTCTAGCCGCCAAAAAGTAAGAAAACAAATGCAAAATCACGCACTTTTCACAATTTTCTAACACTTCGCTACACCATCGAAAGCAAAAATGTGTTCGACAGAAAATTCGATAGTCAACGAAAATTTCGACACGGTTGCATAGCTCATAATACGAATTTTACTTTCGATCTTCGATAACCATATAAAAAAATTTTCGGATTTTTTTTTTTTTATATAAAAAAAAATGCGAAGGACGGTCAGCAAAAAAATTCTCAAAAATCAACGTGGATTTTTAGACATTTTCAAATTCGCATATTATTATATTAAAATTGAATGGGCTATAACGCTGCATACCTGAATTCTTTTTAGAAATTCGTATTAAAAAGTTCGCGATTTTGCTGAAACTTTGCACATTTTTCTTAATTTTCGTACACTGTTGCTATTTGCTATTGCTATGATTTTAGCATGTAAAACATTGCGAATATTAACAAAAAAAAGAGCCGTACGCTCAATTTGGGAGTTACAGTATGTATGTATGCATATAAAATGGTAGCCGTTTTCGCATTCCGATTTTAAGCGCTTCAAATTAGGCAAAAAGCTCTGGTCATGAAAATTCAAACAATTTAGATTTATTTATGAAGGATAGAAAACTTAGAATTTATCTTAAGTTGAATAACTTATAATAATTGCATCACTAAAGAATTAAAAATTGTACTTAAGCAGGTGTTTCATCTTCAGTTTTTCTCAAAAATTCGACTATTCGGCCTCGGTATTCTTTCGTTACATTTATTCTTACTACGAGTTTTTCGACCTCTTCGTCTTGTTGAATTTTATGAACGCCTCTTATATGCCGCTTAGTTCTAGAAAAAATCAATAAATAGAAAATACATATTTATGTGTATAATTAGAGAAACTTTGGATTTATTGACAGGTAATGGTATTTTAATATATAGTATAATTTAAGAAAAAAACACGTAAACATATTGCTCGTTTACTGGAAGAACGTCACAAAACATCAAATAATTAATCACTTAAAATTAAACAAATATGAAATACATACCAGAGGACAGAAAAACATCAAACCTTAATTTCCTTTCTTACTTTGGTGAAAAAACTATTTGTGTTTTAGTTATACAGCTATATAACTACATATATATACAGTGCTGGATAAATAAATAGGGACACGACATTTTAACAAATTGTTCCTACTTTTCTTCTGTTTAATATATATTACTTTTTTATAAAAGTATAGTTCATTATCTAACAAAAACCATATAAATTCATATTTCAAACTTTGTGCAAAAATTATAAAAATATGTACAAAAAATGTGAATGTGTTTGTTTGGTTGGTTGGTAGAAGCGTCGCCTGGGTATGTTCCCGGGACCCAATTATTGCTGAAAGCACCATTTTGATACGCTTTCTCTGGGATCCCTGATTCTATCTGCTTTCATGATTCGTTGGGTTCGTCAATCCATTTGGATTTTCCGATGAATCTGTTTAGGTTAGTAATGGTTAATTTGGAAATTTGCCCAACATTTTGGATGGAAAAACTCCCGAGTGTGATCTGCCTTATCTGTGCCAATGCTGGGCACTCGCGAAGATAGTGAAGGACCGTTTCCTTACTTCCCACAAGATTACAGCTACGGCACCGAGGGTTATACTGAAGGCCCATTCTAGCTGCATGTTCACCAATGGGACAATGTCCCGTTATCGTGGCTATTAATTTGACTATATCTTTCCTCGACCTCTTGAGAAGCTCTTATGTCTTTGGCTTGTCATAGTGCGGCCATATGTACCTCGTAGTTTTGCAGGTTTGAAGGTTGTTCCAACCTGTATCAGCCATACGTGTGAATTGCAGATGCATTTCCCTTTTGATGAGTCCGAGTTTCTGCTTCGGATTCATCCAAAGATGCTCCGGCCTTAGCCAACTCGTCAGCCCTCTCATTGCCGTGTATGTTCCTATGGCCGGGAACCCAGATGAGAGTGATGTCTATTAACTCGGCCGCCGAGCGTAACGCACATTTGCAATCTCTGACTGTGTTGGATTTTGTTACCGGTGAGGCAAGTGCCAGAAGTGCCGCTTGCCTATCTGAAAAAATGTATGCTTCTCGTACACCTACGCAGTTCCTCTCTAGTGCTTTACAGGCCCTTTCGATGCCCAGTACTTCCGCTTGAAAGATGCTAGCAAAGTCAGGTAGTCGAAACGAGAGAGAGACATTCAGCGTATCAGAGAACACCCCCGCACCCACACCGCTGTCCATTTTGGACCCGTCAGTGTAGATTTCAGTGGAATTTTCCTCGACTATCCTGCGCCTACTCCAATCCCGTCTTGAAGGAAACTTCCCCTGAAAGCTTTTCCTGAAATCTGTCGTAGGAGGTATATAATCTGATTGTTCCCCTGATTCGATAAGTTTGTGAAGAATACTACTATGGCCGTGCTGAAGCGCCCTCAAGCAGCTTGACCCTTCGAGTCTGACTGCCGCAGACGGAGCAGTTTCGCGGATATGGAGTTCTATGGGTAGCTGATGCAGGATTACATTAAGCGCATCAGATGGGCACGACTAGTGATAGAACTTTTTAGAAAAGTATCGATACTAGTACTCACATATAGTACTCTAAAGAAGAATCGATGCCAGCACTCATATTTGCAAAAAAGTATCGATAATACTCGTACTATCAAGTATTTTTAAAACACGAAAAGTAAACAAAATCAGATTGCTTTGTTTTCATGACCTCTTCCTATTTGTAAATTAAATTGACACTGCTTTAAATGGAATGGAAATGTGATCTAGCACACACTTCAAAAAGAAGTTTTGAAATAAACTTGTAGAAATTTTACTTCTACAAGTGTAAAGTAATCGTTTATAGCAAAGATCTACATATAGGTTTTTAGGAGCAAATATTCTAGAATGTTTGACGCGTATATTTATAAACCAGTTTACTTTTAAAATAAAATTCAAATGCAGAAAATGAGAAACAAATGTGGCGAAGTTCATTCTCTAAATAGATGCTCTCTTTCCTAAAAATTGTCTTCCAGAATAGGCTGGATTCCGAATTCACAACGAGGTTAGAATACATTCGCTAACGAAGGCTTTGATATGCTGGGGAATAGCCAAGTTATCGTTTCGAATTCCATTCTCTTACCCATTCATTATAGAAGGTGAAGTCAAAAGATTCATTCTCCAATTATTTAAGAATTTTTAACCAAAGCCAATATTGAAAAGACCGCTCCCCCTTTTCGATGGTGTATAAAAATTGCATAGCTGTGCCGATTACCAATAGCTCATAAGAACAAAATAGGTATTCATTTTTACTATGGGAGTATGTAAGTTCAAAACTTTAAAGCCGTTTTTCTAGGCTTTTTTGGGCTACGACAGTGTTGAAGTATATGAGCGTTATGTTCCTTTTCACGGCATTCATATTGGTTGTGGAAGTAATTTTCGAACGCTCACCACAATGTCTTTGGGTAATTTTCAAAGAAGTTCTTAAAACTTCGATATTTTTTGTTATTTTCAGGTTTATTCAATAAATTTTTCCCTACTTGACCTTAAAATGACCACGAACCTGACGTGATGGAGGCTAACGGACGTCGGATTCGCATTCAGCGTGTCGAATCACTTCCAAAGGTACTATTTTTATTTTATGCAATATTATTTAATTAAACAGGACAGCTATAAGTCGTGGAGTAGGCCTATCGGGGAAGCCACGTCAAAACAAAACGCGCCAAATGCACGACCCCACAAGTACGGTGGAAATTGTGCATATTATGGAAAACCAAATATTTTGAATCGCTATATCTCAGAAATAGTAATTCTTCGGAAGGAAAATGTTATCACAGCTTTTATAGATAATTGCATGATCCGCACTTTTGTCTAACCTATTTTTGTGAGAAACCTTGTCGTTTTGCTGAAAAATGCACAAAAAATAACTTTATGTGACTTTTGATCCTGAATAATTTTTTTTGCAGACATGGGATCGATGGGGACTTTTGACATTTCATTCAAAATGGTGTTCGCAACACTCTACCAATTTTCAGCTTTATGCGAATTATTAGGTTTGTTCGTCGAAAATCCAGCAAGAATTATCCAACACTCAAAATATCAGAGAGTAAGAAAAAATTCTCTCAAATTCTCTCTCATATTGAGAAACTTGCAAATTTCTGCACGAACGCAAATTTGCAGGAATTTGCAAGTTTCGCTGCCAGCTGGCGTCCACGGTTGCATTTCAAACATAAAAAATTTTTATAGAATTCTTTCGGATGGCCAAAAACAGGATATACATGTATATTTCTTGTTGTTCTGACTTTCTTTAACATACATTTCAATATCTTCATCGTACTAGCTGTCGGGTTTCTTAAATCGACTCTGGTTGCAATTGCATTCCGATTGCGAATACCATTTTTTCAGCCGAATTGAGTTCAAATCATTGGAATTAACTAAATTAATTATATCAACAATTATTTACTTCCTTTTTTCATAAAAAAATCGCTCGTGTTTATAAATTTTTAAATTTAACGAACTAATTTATTCAAATTATTGTAGACAAAAATGCAACCATGCGCCACCACCACATGTTTTTCGTGTTTGCAAATTCTTGCTGGCAAAATTTTTTCCAGCAAGAATTTGCAACTTCTCCCCAAGAGAACTGTCACTTTGCTCTCACAATTTTTGAGTGTTGGATAATTTTTTGGTCTGCACGAACGCGATTTGGGCAAAAATCGTGATAATTCGTACAAATTCGTACAAATTTTTTGCTCGACGAACAAACCTATTGTAACCTTGAATGTCTAACTTGACCGGGCTATGTGGTGATAAGCAAAGTGATTATTATTGCAAGTAAGAAAAATATTCCTCCTAGTTAAAGTTTTAGGTATCATAAAAGAATACCTGGCAACCAGAAAACAGTTTGCTTTTGGAATAATGACATTTTTCCAGAAAACGTGGGGTACACCATGGCGGAATTATACCAGGTGAAGTAATTAGAGCGAGAAGTATGATTGATGAATGATGATGCCTTATTTGAAAAATTGCCTTTAAAATTGGACTATTATAAGGCAACCGAATGTCAGAAAATAAAGCGAGAAAGCTGTTTATTACTTCACCTGTTTATTGCGCCATGGGGTACACAAAATCATAATCTCGTTCGTTTAATAACAAAGATAATTATTTCAAAATTTAGGTTTTTGGAAATTTTATCATACAATTAATAAGTTTGATAAAGAGAAATGTTCAGTCTAACAGATAACTAAACTACCCAAAAATTACAAAGAAATGTATGTGTCTTTTCAACTGCGTTTTTTTCGTGCATACTAACTGTATGGAAACTTTGAATGCGTTTACCACAAAATAAAAATTTTGAATTAATTATCTTTACTAATAAACGTGCGAGTTTTTTTTGAATTAAAGTAGGTTTTTTATGGAAAATACAACAATAAAAAATTGTTAGAAGTTAATTGTAGAAGTTCACGAACACTTGAATATAAAAAATTAGTGGTGTACCCGCTTATCTAATAGCATATTTCCACCAAAAACTTAACTGCAGTTAAGTGCAGTCAAGTAAGGTGCATGAATTTGCACATGGGAGATTACCAATTCCGAGTTTTAATCTCCTTTTTGCAATAGGCATTAACTGCAGTTAGGGCTTGATGGAAATAAACTAATTTCTCCCACATAAACTGGTTGGTTATATAACTTCGATCAATTTAAAAAATATTTGTTTTTTCCATAAAAGTTGTCTAAAAAAAAACTATGTATTTAAACATTATGTATGTACCAAGACTAGGACTATCCCTATATTCGGATATCCGTTCGGGTTTTCGTGTATACGGATAAAATCCGGATATCCGGTTAATATCCGTTAGTTTCTTTATGTGGATATTCTATTCAGTATTTGAATGGATTCGCAAAATTTTTCTCAGAAAAGTCCAGAATCTATCGGATTGCAAAATCAATAACAAAACACTAATATTTAACGTCGATGTTTTTGCAAAACCGCCCATCGACCAATTGCACAACCGCCTATTTTACGGCGCTCAAATTTTACAGGAGAGCGAAAAAACGGCTTTTCTTTCTAGCTATTGTTTTACAAATCTGTTGTTTTAATAACGATTTTACGATTTTTATGCATAAATCTCGATGCCTGGAGTTCAGGGTTACCAAATCTCATTTTTGCCACAACGGCGATTTAGGCGGTTTTGCAACTGGTCGATGGGCGGTTTTGCAAAAACATCGACGATAAACATTAGTTAATTTATTGTTAATTTTTAGATTTGAATATCCGGCTACCTATCCACTATTCGGATATACGAATTTCAATACATTTTTCGGATATCCGGACGTTCGGATATTTTATTCAGATATTCGAACATCCATATAGTCAAAAATACGGGTAGAACTCCCAGTCCTAGTATGTACATACATACATAATATGTATTTAGTTCACATTGCCGCCATCAATGCAAGTGGCCCCATCTGAAAATTTTGAAATCTTACATAAACAACAACAAAACTTTATAATATACTCGGTAACATACATATCGTTACCTAAAGGTGAAAAAGTGCCAAGTTCATCTTTTGAAATTGTTCAGGATAACGAAAATCGATATAGATTCGCATTATCTGTCATTCTGCATCAAAATCTAAATTTTGAAAAAAGTGACATCGGCACCTTTCCGATATTTACTTATACTGCTTAAGTCGAGAGGTTGACTTTAGTATAATCAGGCTCATTGCGTACGTCGTAAATTAGCCTAAAATGCACGATTTGACAATACTGGCCAATGCCAATTGTCGCGCTGAAATAAATAGACGACGAAAACTGTCGAAAACTATTCAGTACTGAAAGTTTTCCCATTTTAATACACTAGTCGAATCGAATTTTTAGGCAATGCCATGTATTTGTCGATACGACTCGGCTTTCGAAAAACGACTTGCATTCGATAGGACACGCGCAATGAAGCTGACTGTTCCTTGTGCAGCCTGAGATTGCACTGGGATAGCGCACTTGCCATTGAACACCTATTGCCAAAAGAATCAGAAAGAAATAATTTAGTGCCAATATTCCATAAAGGGCAATTTTCTCAAGTAGTTTTTTTAAATTCATAAAAAGTGTTTGCCCTTCAAACGGCAGATACATTTAAAATATGTCTCATAAAAGTATTTGTTGTGCTTTTAGTAATAAAAGGAATGGCGAATTATACTAAAATCAAGCCACTCGACTTAGGCAGTTACGGCTTGAGACGACAGAAGGTATTTTGTGAGATATGTATTGGGGTGTATACTAGCGAAGACTAACGGAATGTGTAAGCAAACGCATTTCCGAAAAGGTGTTCTTCAGGGCCCTTTGTATTGATGGTGACAGACGGTACGTATAATATAAGAAACCAAACTTACTTGTAAGAATCTTCAAACTTTTTTTCACACGAACCACACTTGTAAGGTAAACCTGTATGCTGCATGCGATGTGTATAATATTTGTCATATTTTGAAAACTTTTCACCACATGTTAAACAAGTGTAACTAGTGTATCCTTTATGATATTGCATATGCCTATTGAGAATACGCTTTTGGCTAAACGATTTGTTACAAACGCGGCATACAAATGGAGATTCTCCTGAATGAGTTCGCAAATGTGCTTCAAGATCTACTTGTCGTACATAACGTTTTTGGCAAATGTTGCATTCTATCGTAATTCCTTTGTGATGGAGCTCATGAATTGATAAGCCACTTTTATTAAGAAATGACTTATCACACTGCTTGCAATGAAACATTGGTTTGCGATTATTTTCGTGGGTCTGTAGATGTGTTTGGAGATAATATGGTGATGCAAATGATCGACCACATTTGTCACACGGGTACCGCTCACGATGTTCTTTGTGGGTTTCTTCGTGCTTTCTCAGTGCCCTTTCATCATTAAATTTTCTTGCTGTATTTATTTAATATATTAATTCTAAGATAGATATATAAGTATGCCGGATTTTTATAATACTTACGGCAAGCCTGACAAAGATATATCTTGGGTTTGTGAATGTACTTATGTTTCCTTAAAGCCTTCCTGGTCATAGTTTTTCCACATTTTTCACAGGTTACAATCTCGTCTATTCCCTTGGAACTCTTCTTCGTGACGTAGCTTCTTTTTCGTACATTTTTAAATTTTTTATGAGCTACGATTGGTCGATCTACTTTATTTGATACAGGCTCATCAGATTCACTTTTTACATTTTCATCGAGAGCGATATCATTTGATATAGCAGTTTCAAAATCGTCTATATAGTTTTCACTCCACTCAAGTGCATTTTTGGGATCTTCCACGCAGTTCTTTATAACAGTTTAAAGAAATGAATATATAGTTATATATACAGTATCGGTCATATCTATAGCACGCCATTTCAAAGTGATATTATTGTGTGCAACTTATGTTTATTTATTTACTTTTGAGAATTTTCAATTAAAATACAGTTTTTTCTCCAACAAACCCCATATAAACCCAAGTTAAACAATTTGTAGAAAACTTCAAAAAAGTGTTTGAATTTTTGTGAATACACAGTTTTATAGCCCAATCAATTTTAGTCTGATAATGTGCAAGTTTCAAGTGACTGAAAGTTACCGTTGATTTTTTAGAATTTGTTTCTCCAAAGGTGTTGCGACTTTCATCCATATACAAATAAATTGAGTTTATTCATTATACAATGCGACAAAAAAAATCTAAAAAATTAACGGTAATTCGTAGCCACTTGAAATTTGCACATTATCAGACTCAAATTGCAGTGGCTAAAAAACTGTGTACTCGAAAAAATTCTAACACTTCCGAGAANATCTTCCACGCAGTTCTTTATAACAGGTTAAAGAAATGAATATATAGTTATATATATATGCAGTGCATTCTTTTCAAATAATAAATATTATACCTTTATTTCAACCTCTGATAAATTATTTTTCAATTCCTTCACTTCTACTGGAACCCATTCAAAAGTGTTTGCCATCTCATCTTCCAATTTCACTTTCTCGAGCCGTATGCAACGTAATTCATTATCCGACTTTCTTGCCTTTTCAATAAAGCCGTGGGCCTCTTTTAATTTATGGGCGCACTCAAAGCAGAGGTATTGCATTTGGGCTTCATCACGTTCGTTTTGATCGTCCTTTAAACTTACGTTAATTTGGGTGCATTTACAAAAACATTCTTTGTATGTCAATTCGGTTTCCAAAGTGCTAATGGGTTGATTCCAATCCAGTAGATGCACTTGGTCTTCTCGCGACAAGCACGCTCGGCAGATATTTATTGAATCCATTCAAAATATAGATATATTATTTTGTTGAACATATGAACGAAAATCCACGGGACCCACTCTTGTCTTTCACTATTTTTTTAATGTATGTTTTATGTAGATATGTATGTATGCATGCACATATATGTATATTGCTGGGAGCAAAATGCCTATTGTTTACCAGTTCACCAGCTGATCTAGGAACACCTCAAGTAGGGATTTCAGAAAAACATCGATACATCGAAAATATCGTTGTTTTGCTTTGATGCATCGAAAATTTTCCACTCGATGCAGTGTTGCTAATTCGAGCGATTTCGCCCCTTTTTCGGAATTTGTGTTTAAAAGTAGGGTTGCCACTGACGAAAAATAAATACTTGCCATCCACCTGAAAAAAATTACCAAATCTAGAAAATACCTACCAATAGCTTGTTTTAGTTATTCTAATAAAAACTATTGTTTTATTCTATTTTTTCATTTATTTTGTTCTGTTTATTTCAATAAAAATAAAAATTGTTTAACTAATGAAATAGTATTTGAGATCATGTTAATGGCATATTTTCCGGCTTATTGAGTCTTTTAGGGCCGGTTACTCAATGTCTGGTTAACACTAATCTGCGGTTAAACATCGTTATCGACGTTACCGACTCCCTGTTATATGCATGGAGTCGAAGACGTCGGTAACGATGTTTAACCGCAGATTAGTGTTAACCAGACATTGAGTATCCGGCCCTTAATATTCATAACGTTTTTCAAGTACAAAGTATTGAACTCGGAACCCGCTGGTGGTAGCAGAGAAAGAGGAAGGCCCCCACTGAGATGGAAAGACTAGGTGGAGAAGGACTTGGCTTTACTCTCCATTTCCAATTGGCGACAGTTGGCACAGAAAAGAAACGACTGGCGTGCTTTGTTGAACTCAGCCAAAATCGCTTAGGCGGTTACAGCGCCAAATAAGAAGAAGAATATAAACATATGTATATACATTGGTAGCCGTTTTCGCATTTCGTTTTTAAACGCTTCAAATTAAGCAAAAAAAGCTCCGGTTTTGAAAATTCAAATAATTTAGATTTGTTTATGAAGGATAGGAAACTTAGAATTTTTCTGAAATAATAGGCGTTTTTTTTACACGCATACAATAGGTTTTTTCCCTAACAATCCGGACCGGATCCGGTAATTAGAGAATAAGCGAAAAGTTTGCTCTCAAAAATGGAACATAATCCAGAAGTACGGGAACGCAAAAACCACATTTCGTGCCCAGAATTTGAGAAACAGCTGCAAACTCTTGGAAATTGAATTTTTGTTTCACAAATTTGATTTTAAGAATATAAAGATTGAAAATATATTCACTATATTCCACAAAAAACAGCTGATATGCACTTTGACGCTTTATCCATTTTTGTGAAAAAGTCCGGGCTGTTTCAAGCAGGAAGAAGAAGACACTTACGATCCAATACGTTCCAATTTTCGCTCTCTATTATCCATTTTGTTGAGTACGGGAATGATTTCTGGGCTATTTTGGGCATCCGCGAGATCCCGCTTTGCGTACGGGAAAGAACCTAATATAAGGTGATGTCACTTGCATAACCTCACTTTTCCTGCATGCAAATTGCGGCCATGCATTTGAGGGTAGTAGAAAAAGAGGGAAAAGATTAGGATAATTTTTACTACTTTTTGGGTACTATTTCCAATACTGACTTTTAATATATATGTACATATACACGTATCAGTGGACTCCACACCAGTTAAATGAATCTTGTATCCATAAAATATTTTTGCTGTAAACCAGTGTAATTAGAGTTTAATTTTTTCGCTCAAAACAAATTATTATTACTTAATTTTTATTTTTTCGATCAAATATAATGATTATGATAATTATTATTCAGTTATATTTTTCTACCTTAAAATTATTATTTGTAAAACTTAAAAGGCCAGACAATCGTACCACACACGTATGACGTTAGTTAAAACTTAAAAAATAAGGACTATTTTCCGCCTTTCATTTATACACATTTAAACCAGTTAAATTATACCGTTGTCTTTATTTAATTATTCTTAAATTCTAATTAAAATAACACATCGGCCGCTATTATGAGTTGCATTCGATCTTCGACTGTGGTCGAAAGTGCTGATCGAACGAATTTTCATTTGGTATTATGGCGCTCATTCGTCTAGCCGCCAAAAAGTAAA
>NW_016163592.1:0-3536 GCF_001687245.7 Rhagoletis zephyria | reverse complement strand
ATGCAATTGCTTTTTCCTAAAATATTATACCTTTTACTTTAATTTATTTGAATAAATCTAGCAAAAGTTGTGAAATTTTAAGAAGAAGCAACTGCTTAGTTTTTATCCATGAGGCTCATCCTTCGGATATCCGGACGTTCGGATGTTTTATTCAGATATTCCAACATCCGGATAGTCAAAATATACGGATAGAACTCTCAGCCCTAGTATGTATGCACATACATACATGCGTACATAATATGTACATATGTAGTTCACATCGTGGCCCTCAATGCGAGTGCCCCATCTGAAAATTTTGAAATTTTACATAAGAAAAAACTTTGTAATTTACTCGTAACATACATATGTACATATACTGTTTAAGCCGAGAGGTTGACTCTAGTATAATATTCCGGACTTGCCATTGAAAACCTCTTGCCAAAAGAGCCAGAAAGAAATAATTTTGGTGCCAGCAACTCGCTGTCAATATTCCATGAAAGGCAAACTTCTCAAGTAGGTTTTTAAATTCATCCACCCTTTATATACAAATTTTGTTCTGGAAAAGTGTTTGTCCTTCAAACAGCATATATGTACATTTAAAATCTGACTCATAAAAGTATTTGTTGTGGTTTTGGTAATAAAAGGAATGGCGAGTTATACTAAAGTCAAACCTCTCGACTTAAGCCTGTTTGAGACGTAAAGTATTTTTTGAGATAATATGTATTGGGGTGTGTACTAACGAAGACTATCAGAATATGTAAACAAACGCAATTCCGAAAAGGAGTTCTTCTGGCCCTTTGTATTGATGGTGACAGACGATACGTATAATATAAGAACCCATACTTACTTGTAAAAATCTTCAAACGTTCTTTCACACGAACCACACTTGAAAGGTAAACCTGTGTGCTGCATGCGATGTGAATAATATTTGGCATATTTTGAAAACTTTTCACCACATGTTAAACAAGTGTAACTTGTGTATCCTTTATGATATTGCATATGCCTATTGAGAATACGCTTTAGGCTAAACGATTTGTTGCAAACGCTACATACAAATGGAGATTCTGCTGAATGAGTTCGCAAATGTTTTTCAAGATCTACTTGTCGTACATAACGTTTTTGGCAAATGTTGCATTCTATCGTAATTCCTTTGTGGTGGAGCTCATGAATCGATAAGCCATATTTGTGAAGAAATGATTTGTCACATTGCGAGCATTGAAACATTGGTTTGCGATTATTTTCGTGGGTCTGTAAATGTGTTTGGAGATAATATGGTGATGCAAATGATCGACGACATTTGTCACACGGGTACCTCTCACGATGTTCTTTGTGGGTTTCTTCGTGCTTCCTCAGTGCTCTTTCATCATTAAATTTGTTTGCTGTATTTATTTAATATATTAATTCTAAGATAGATATATAAGTATACCGAACTTTTATAATACTTACGGCAAGCCTGACAAAGATATATTTTGGGCTTGTGAATGTAATTATGTTTTCTTAAGGCCTTCCTGGTCATAGTCTTCCCACATTTTTCACAGGTTACAAGCTCGTCTATTCCCTTGGAACTTTTCTTCATGACGTTGCTTCTATTTCCTACATTTTTTAATTTTTTATGAGCTACGATTGGTCGATCTACTTTATTTGATACAAGCTCATCAGATTCACTTTTTACATTTTCATTGTGATCGATGTCATTTGATATAGCAGCTTTCAAATCGTCTATATAGCTTTTATTGCACTCAAGTGCATTTTTGGGNTCGATCTACTTTATTTGATACAGGCTCATCAGATTCACTTTTTACATTTTCATTGTGATCGATGTCTTTTGATATAGCAGTTTCCAAATCGTCTATATAGTTTTTATTGCACTCAAGTGCATTTTTGGCATCTTCCACGCAGTTCTTTATAACAGGTTAAAGAAATGAATATATAGTTATATATATATGCAGTGCATTCTTTTCAAATAATAAATATTATACCTTTATTTCAACCTCTGATAAATTATTTTTCAATTCCTTCACTTCTACTGGAACCCATTCAAAAGTGTTTGCCATCTCATCTTCCAATTTTACTTTCTCGAGCCGTATGCAACGTAATTCATTATCCGACTTTCTTGCCTTTTCAATAAAGCCGTGGGCCTCTTTTAATTTATGGGCGCACTCAAAACAGAGGTATTGCATTTGGGCTTCATCACGTTCGTTTTGATCGTCCTTTAAACTTACGTTAATTTGGGTGCATTTACAAAAACATTCTTTGTATGTCAATTCGGTTTCCAAAGAGCTAATGGGTTGATTCCAATCCAGTAGATGCACTTGGTCTTCTCGCGACAAGCACGCTCGACAGATATTTATTGAATCCATTCAAAATATAGATATATTACTTAATTGAATATATCAACGAAAATCCACGGAACTCAATCTTGTCTTTCACTATTTTTTTAATGTGTGTTTTATGTACATAGGTATGTATGTATGTATGTAGATATGTACCCTGAAGAAAATCTGACTAGCTCAGAACACGCGTAGAACTAGAGCTATTGCGTACATGACTAGTTCTAGCTTAATTCCCAAGCAAAGTTTTCAACTGTCCAGTTTTACACGGCGATGTCATTGGCGGTGACAATTGTCGTCCAGTGCATTACTTTGCAACTAGGTTTTAACCGGTTCCGTTTTGGACAGAGAAACTGTTTTTTATATTCGATTTTGGATATTTTGTAAGTTTTCTTCTTTTCTGTTACAGATCCCATTTTTGTTACATGCTTTATAAAAAATATCGTAAGCTGCTCGCAACAGTTTAAATTCAATTCGAAAATTCACAACTACCTTCACCGCGATTTGAACTCGCGACCAACAATGCTTGAGTTGAAGGTCTTCTCGCTGAACTTCTTTCGTATTGTACGAGTAATGATCATTTGCACATTTACACCGCAAGTTTCAATCCTCGGTACTAGGGTTTTGTCAGACTGTCTCTAAATTTTACTGCAGGGTGTATACTCCTGGACAGCGTTGCCACTAGCAATTTTTTTGCCTACCAATTTTCTTCCCAAATCCGACCAAAATCATTTGCAACCTACCAAATAAATTTCAATTCCAAAAAATTATTCTGAAAGCATACAATTCATTTATTTAAGATTAAAGCATAGTATTCTGTTCCTGTTTCACGTGAAAAAGCTGTCAAATTGCATATACAATGCGCAACAGGGGCGTTTCTTCTCTTTTGCCCTAGTACATTTTTAGATTGGATGAAAAGAGAAGGCACTTTCGGTACAATTATAACGAGTTGTTCCTTTTTGTTATCTACGTTCTCTGATTTTGCCTCATTTATCAAAAATTCAACAACGTACATAGCTTGGCTGCAATTATCCGCCGATGAGCACAGTGCAAGCATCAACACAAAATTAGGTTGTTGTTTTTGTTTCGAATGCAATGCTCACAAACCACGCCACAAACGACGAGCATATTCGGTGAAAATCAATTTATTTTTTGCGAGCAGGCTCGTGAGCCGCCCTACAAACGACGAACATGCACGGCAAGCCTAGCATGCTCGCGCACATGTTC
>NW_016163590.1:0-35759 GCF_001687245.7 Rhagoletis zephyria | reverse complement strand
CCGAGTTCAGCAAAGCACGCCAGTCGTTTCTCCTCTGTGCCAACTGACGCCAATTGGAAACGCCAAGTGAACCAAAATCGCTTAGGCGGTTACAGCGCCAAAAAAGAAGAAGAAGAAGCGTTCAGCGACATCTGCCTTTGAATTGCCAAAGCCTAAGTAAAAGGGCAATTTATTCCTTTTCTTACAAATGGCGGCGGTGGCGTCGCGTGAAGCCTACCACAGGTGCTGATTCTGAGATCGCGGGTACGAGTCCGCTTGGAGGTGGTTAACATTTTTTCAAATTAAATTAATGTAAGTGAATACATATAATTATTTCATTATAAATATACTACATTACAAATTTTTAAATCTAATTTCATTGCAGAAAAAAACATACATCTGAAAAAAATACTTGTGCTATACAAAAATTTCAATTTTTTTATATTTTTTTATTTAGGTTTGTATTGTAATTTTTAAATTTAATTAAAAAAATATACACACATATTTAAGTAGGTATATAAAATTAAAGTCAACAAAAAATTTAAAAAAAAATTCCCTGCGCCAGGACTTGAACCTGGGACCTCAGGAGTACTACGCCAGTGTTTTTCTCTATGGCTCATTGCGACTGGGTCACGGGCATGAATTGGCAGACTGTCTAATCAACTGGTATGACGCTACTAGTATTTTACTAGTAGGAGCTGACGCATAGCCTGACAATTGACATCTTGTACGACATGGCCATGTTAAAAATACCAGTCGCTAACACTGGAAAAGGATAGAACATGAACAAGTTGAGCTGAAACACAAACTGGTAGTATTCTAGTTCATAACTATTAGCTTTGCCTGCAGGGCACGTATGTATGTACCTTCATACAAACACACTTACGATGTTGAGGCTGTTGAGGTAAAGGACTTTCCAATTTCAAATAAATATCAGTGCACATGTAATGGAATTNGTGTTGTGCACTTACTCAGAATGTCCAGCTTACTTTCTAATGACTTCTTGGAATTATTCGCATCGTAATATTTAGGATTAAAAGTAGATACCAAAAGAAACCCAAGTATAAGTTTTGATGTTAGAAAAGGGCGCATATTTTAAACATTTAGAGGATGTACCGTCGCCGTCGCGGTTCGAAAACACACAGAGCTTAACTATAAGTAGATATGTATGTACGAGTAAGTATACCTTCTATAAAGATATATATTTTCCTTTGCTAAACACCGGTTATAGCCACAACCAGCGTCTTAAAATCCGCAAAACGACCGTCACTTAAACTTTTCCCCATTTTATGATTTTCTTTGAGAGGAGTCATCACTTAAACGTCTTTGCATGTAAACCCTTCAATATTGGTTGTTCAAATTAGATTACTATGTATATACATATGTATGTATGTATGTGTGTGGCGTAAATCCCCTGCGGGAAATGTATAAGTTAACTTGAAGTTGATTACGAAAAAACTAAAGGTCACTATTACCTGTATATTTTCTTTGAGGAAAGCTAACTATATTTCTATGCCGATGGCCGCAAAAGAGTCAAGGGTGGCTAACTCTGCATAAGATGTCAACTAACTTGTAACTAACTACTTTTGGACATAAAATAACAATAAGAAAACCAAATATATAATTTTTTTGGTTTTTTTTACTTTTTTTATTTTCTTTATTTTATTACATTTCATATTTGTTAACATATTCTGCTGTAGATGGTCCCATATTCGAACTCCGTCAGACATAAATTGAAAATCATAACATAAAATTTCGATCTTGCTTTTATTTGTCCTCAATTCGAAAAAGTATTTGTGAAGTGCAGAAATAAAGAGTATTCAAAGTAAAATTTGTATGAGGTTATTTAAATAGAAACTTCTTTAAAGTCAATCGCCCGATTACGTCTGCAATACTACTGCATTACTTGTCAACTAGTTTCAAGTTAGCTTTTTATAGTCAACTACAAGTTATATATTTTACAGAAATCCCGCCATAAGGCTTACTATAAGTGGTTTTTTTTAAGTCAATTTATAATTTTTTTTTCTGCAGGGCAGCTTAATAAACAAACGCGCTTATGTGCATTTAAAGTTGTATTTTAACGCCTAACTAAGTATTTGAGCTACTTGAGTATGCACATGAATTTACGACCTCGTTATAAACACACAAATACGTACAAACTTTTGACAGTACCGTAACCTTTTTTGGGGTTAAAACTAAAAATTATGCCAATGGTTATTCGCAGAATGGATTAAAACAATCCACACCTGCCGAAAGTAATTATTCTCTATGAAAGTTTATTTGAATGCTAGGTAGTTATGTATGTGAATATTTTGCACTCTGTTTCAATTTCTTAGCCATCTTTAGTTTTTGTTTAATTAATTGTCAAAGGGCAGTAAAATACCAGCCATAACCATAACTAGCACACGCTGCCGAATACGCTTTTACCGCAATGATTCACTAACTACGCCATATAAATTATACAACACTTAACAACTTAATTACGTGTAGGCCTGTGAGAGTTTGATGAAGGTCAGATTTTCGCTTCTTGATTAATAAAGGTCTAATAAAATGCAGAATTATTGACACAAATAAAATCCCATTTTATAGAGAATGAATATTTAAAGTTTACATAAGTAAGCTCAACTAAGTTTATTCATATTACTTAAATATTTCTCCATAAAGATTTTTATTGAGTAAAAAGTGGGTTTGGTAGATAACTTACTAAAGTGGCTCGTATTTTTATGCTGTGAGCTAGCATATTTCACATCACCGAAAGCATGCCCCTCAACATCCGTATGTATGTATGTATGCGCTTCAGGCGCATACAAGGAAGGGAAGACATGTTTATATGTTATACATGGTCTGATGTCATTGGAAAATTTCATTTGCCTGATATCCTGATCCTGGTTCTATCTATGAGTTTACCTATTTTTTTGAAGTAGGATATGTCTTACGTTTCAATATGGAGGCTATGTTGTAGTTGTAATTTTTAGAGCTTCACGAAAACGCTTACTGCACGAGAGCTAATGAAGCGATTTCAAAAAAAGGTTTGGCGTTTCAAAGATAAAGTTCCAAGCCAAGCGACAGATTCATTCTTGTAAGTAACCAATTCGCTTTCTGTTGTAGAAATAACGGAAAATATTGGCTTATTTCGGGGTCAATTTTGAGCCTTTAAAGTGCTCTAGTAACTTATAATTTGCAGATGTTACTTTGATATTCAGAATATAGGTTTTTTGGAGCAATAGAAACATTATCCTGTACAAATTTTATATAAATTTAACAAATATTGAGCATTTTACTTCAAAAAATTTTTGAAAAAATTTACAAATGTATTTTATTATTAAAATGCTCGAAAACC
Source organism: Rhagoletis zephyria (assembly GCF_001687245.7). Lineage (NCBI taxonomy): Eukaryota > Metazoa > Arthropoda > Insecta > Diptera > Tephritidae > Rhagoletis > Rhagoletis zephyria. The sequence continues at coordinate 32,440 of NW_016163590.1, read as the reverse complement.
GCTTGAATGATTTTGTTTTTGTTTTCTTTAATCGAAAATTCAAGGTTTTTCCTTTCGTTTGGTATATGTATGTACGGTGATAACTCGTCCTGTATTATACGGAACCGTCCCCTTTTTTCGTCAATTGTTCCGGTAATTTATTTATTTCATACGAGACGCCAAATGTTCAGGATTTATTTAATGTCCCGTATTTGTCCCGACGATATGACGAAAAATTTAATAAGGCGACCCCTGAGTTCAGCAAAAAAAAATATAAAAAAAAATCGAAATTGCCTTCCAAAAATACTCTAGACTCAGGAATGTGCCGCAAATTCATTTTCTAATATCTACTATCAAATTTTCATACATAGATATTTATAAATCAAATATATAAGCACCGGTTATGTCTTTTAGTATTCACTCTTATCTAAATGAAAAGAACTATTTAGCAAATTTGATTTAAGAACTCAATTCATATGTCTTCTCCAACCAACTCTCAAGGGCAACCGCATCTAATTAATGACCAAACGACTTAACAGTAACGTATGTATACATATGTATGTACATCATTTAAAGACGTAAATATGCAAATACAAGCTTATGTTAGCAAATATGAGCTCATACTTACAAAAGCATAAATAAAGTACTTTATCATGTTGTAGAAACACAATCATTTACATATGTACCAGTATGTAAATACATACATACATATGCAAATTAATCCTTTTTTTTGAGTATTTTGAATTTGACAGCAAAACAAATAAAACATAAGGCTCAACACAAGCACACCACATGCCTTCCACTCCGTTGTATGTTTGTGCTATTAGCTAAGAAGGCTAGAGCCTCAAGAGAAATCATTGTAAGACGCACCCACACATTTCATATGCATGCTTTACACATGCACACACAGGGACATCATTATAGATTCTTTACCAAATCGGTCCCAAAGTGCTAAAATAATATGGACCCCTAGCTGACGCAGCGCTTGGTATGAGAGAAGTTCATTTGCTTTCACTGTTATAGTTAGTAGCTGTAGTTTTGTTTTTTTTTGTTGTTGTTATTGTGGTTAGTTTTCTATTTGCCATTTTTTCGCCTTCTTCTTTTCTTTGTAAAAACTTCAAATTGCTTTGCGGTCTGATGGTCGACCTGCCATTAGGCTAGTAGGCATTTGAGGCCTAGGCAGTGTCTTAAGTCCCTAAAGAGTATAAATCGACTGTGGTTGGTTTTACAGACAGACGCACCAAAAAAACGTATGAATGTACAAAGGCAATGCAAATGTTGGTCACGATAACTCAAATGTGGTAATACTGGTATGTTTATGCGTTTTTATTTCAAACATGTGTGCGTTTAGTTTGCATGTTTACACATGTAAATATGTGTGGACACTCGAATGTAATAAGGAAAGTTATAACTATAAAACAACTTGCCTATTTCATACATATGTACACATGTATGTATATACATATTGGTGGTAAAAATAATTCAAATTGGATAGTTTGTATGTTTCTATACATATACTTACATACATATCAAAATAGTTGTCTTTTATTTTCTCTTTGTCGAGCGAAAGCTGCACTTGTCATATGACAAAACGCGAATGTCCCAAGCGATTGTCGACAAATGGAATAAATAAAAATATATCAGAAAAGTTTTGGGTAAATCAACAGAATGGATTAAGGAAAATTTCGAAACTACTTATCATAAATAAATGCACTAATTAAGGCGTTAAAGTGGCACAGGAAGTTTTCCAAAATATACGTCAAATAATGGGAACTTTTCTCCACGCCCCACTGTGCTTCCATATAAAATGTAGGCAAAAATAGAATTATGGTAAAATTGGGGACGCTAAATTCAAAAATGCAATTTATTTTTGAATAACTTTCATATTTTCACTGTAAAGGCAGTTTGAAGTTCAAAATTTGGATTCTTGTGGTATATAGTTCGTTCCATTTTCAAAAGTGAGACGTCAAATGACAGGGCTTGTCCTTTAGATGTGCAATAAAGGTTTAATTTTTTGAAACGGGTTGCCACCTGCTACAAATTTTATTAAAATTATTTAATAAGTTAAGTGAACCAGATATTACAATATGGGTATCAACTGAAATGGTTTTTAAAATGCTTTATTTTTAAATGACACGTAGAGGGGTGGCCACATGTTTAAAAAATCAAATTCACTTTAATTAAGGAAATGAGGTAACAGAAATATGTATATGATCATAAAAAAGAAAAAAAAATAGACAAATTAAGCAAGAAATAAGTCAAGAGAAAAAACATAAATTTGTTAATTTAAGAGTCCAGTAATTTGAAAGGAATGTAATCAGAACAAATCACTGATTGACAATGTAATATTTGTAATAAAATAACAAATACGATATCTTAAGCCTTTGGTTTGACACAATTATTATTTCAGTTTAACTAAATTTTACTTTACAAATAGGTGGCAACCATCTTCGTAATATTTGCAAGCTAAAACCTCCTTCAACCTCTTTCGCCCGACTCCTATATGGTGATACCTATCTATTTGAATAACCTATTTCCTTTAACTCCAATGGAATTTGATTTCTTTAACATATGGCAACCCTCTATATGTAGTTAGGAAATAAATCCTTTTCATGCACACTTCGATTGATACCCATCTCTTAATAATTCGTTTAATTTATTAAAAAAATTTAATTTAATTTTTTAATAGGTGGCAACTCTTGGAAAAAAAATAAACAAGCTTATCGCAATCGCGTAATGCGTCCTCTCTCTTTTTAAATCCGAAAATGCATCTTGCTTTCTTCCTCAATTTATGATATCTGACCTACATAGCTTGCGTTGCGTCTGACCGCAGCGTGGCCTTGTAGACGGCCCGTTTTTTAACAGCGGTGGCACAACAGTCCCAGCGCACCTGTTGATCTTTCTAGGTCGCTGAATTCGCGACAGTACGTAATGAGCGAAAATATGGTCCAAATGCTCGCATATTTCGGAGGCGTACTCTCAGAGAGACGAGTTGCAAAGTTGCTATCTGTCTATCAATAGTACTAAAATTATCATCCGTTTTTGACAATTGGAGGACAAGGAACTGTATATAACATTTTTTTTAACTATGAAATTTGCTTATAAACCATCTTTCTTTAAAAAAAAAGTGGGTGAAAAGACTTAAATAGATGTTTCCGGAGCGCTAGACTAATGAGAATCAGTAGCATAAATGCATTAAACAAAATTCTCAACGGCAGTGTTGATCATCCGACTGACTCTCCGCCCAGAAACTGATTTCCAAAGTTCAGGCTATTCTACCAGCACTGGATTTTCAAGCCTAAGTAGTACGAAAACCCAAAAATAAGTAGGTTGGTAATAAAATACAAACTTACAGACATACATAAGTACGTACACACATACATACATATACATACATAGGTATGTATTTACTTTCAATTTATATTTTTTTCTTTTTCCCCCACAACCACTTTGGTTTAGCAGTTGCGGCGCAAATTGCTGTTGAAGCCGACGCTCATCCCCCCGATACGCCCTAACAAGGGGACATAGACGCAAAAAAGAACTGCTCAATTTAAATTGACAACAATTTGTAGAAAATCAATGTCATTCTCTACAAATTTGCAAGTACAATTTACACGTTCTTTTGTCGCTTGGCGATGTGGCAATATACACATACATATATAATGTATCGATAACAAAATATTTTTGCGAATGTGTTTGCATATATTATTTATTGTTTGTGTTTTTTTTTTTGTCATATGCTTCCACTTTGCTGCTAGCACACTTGTCTTGTTCTCTTTCTTGCTTTTTTTACACGTTTGCTCTGTTCTATGGCGCACAGCATTTAACCAGCGTTTGGACTATGCTGCTCTTTGTTGTCGGTTTTTTTTTTTCATTTTGTAGCTGCTATTGGCAATACAAGGCTATTGTTACATATCGTGGGTGTTTATTTTTTCGCTTCTCGCTTAATACTGCTGTCAAAATGGTTGTTACGCTTGTTTCTACACAGTTTCAATTTTCTATCACTTTTTCTTACATTACACAAGTAGCATTTTTTTTTGCTGTTGCTCTTGTTTGCCTGTCAGCGGTTTTTTCTTACAAAGCTGTCGTTAGTTAGTTAGTTCCTTTTTTAAAGCATTTAGCAAGTGACTATCTTTATTTGTAAGCAAAGTCGAGGCGGTCATGGCGTATACGTAACGTATCTTTGTACATATATGCAATGTGAGCAGTCAGTCACCCGCAAAGAGCAAAAAGCGCACAATGTACATACATACGTATGTACATACAAATGTTTGCACGTCTGCGAATCAGAGCTGATATGCCTGAAGCATATTTTAGATTTTGCTTGGCATTTTTTTTTTTTTCGTTTTTTGTTATCTCTATTCTACTTCTAAAGCTTTGTCGCACACAATGTAACCATATACACGCCGCTGTCTGCGTCTGCTGGCATATTTGCAAATCCATGTGTGACAAAGTCTTCTTAGCAAAAAAGATAAGCACAAAATAAAATTCGACAAATAAATAAAAATTTCAAAATAAAGTAAATACAAATACACTAGGCGTCACTAGAATGAGTTTTTCAAAACATCTGTTGCTCTGTTTGAAGCACAATTTTGTCTCAAAGCACTAGTTAGGGTGTCTACCAATTAAATTTTTTGTTAGGGGTATAAGTTCATACGACGCGCAACCGTAACTGAATAACCTATTAGGAAATTACCGTGCGTCCTACTAATCGGCCGCAAGAGCTGAAAGTTTTACTAGGGAGCAAAAGGTATATCTCCGAACAGATACTTAAGAGTACTCAATACTAAATATATTTGAACGATTCTGGTACAGCTAAGCTTATTCAAATTTAAAAAATGCTTTGAGTGTGGTGCCATAAATATCTAGTATGCAGTTAGCAAAGTTATGCCACCTTATCTACAACCAAATTCTGGTTTTTTAGTTAATATAAGTTTTAACTACTAAGAAAAGTACTCGATATTTCTTACACCTATTTTCTCCATAGCTTTATTTCTTCCTTGCTTCCATCACGCTTATTTTCTACGATTTACACTACGATTTTTTCTACGAAGTACTACTTAGAACTCCATTAAGGACGCAAGATGCACATCGCTTAAAGAAATGCCCTATAGTAGGGTGTCATTCCCTCGGCATTCGGTCAGCCAGCAGCGCCATTTTAATCAAACTACAGTGCCAGTTACTGTCGAAATTCGACCGTTTTTCTAGTTTTTAAGAGTTTTAGAGAGGTTTTCCAACTTAACACGTAGCTAGACTTATATGGTACGAAGTAACTTACCCGAAAATCTTCTGCTTTGAAACTAAAATGTGACTAAAATTTTTTATATTTTTGAAGGACTTCGGCAGGACTTGGAATTGACCCGATGCATATCGATAACTCGATGAATTTCAAAAACACTAAAATCCGATTACTCAACAAAATTCGATAATTCGACTCATTTCGAAAACTCTAAAGTTCGAAGACTCGATAAATTTCAATAACTCAAAAATATATATATCTTTGGATACCTTTAAAAGTTTTTAATTTTGACGCTCCATATTTTTCGAAAGCTATCGAACAATTTAGATAACTCGTTTCACTCTGTTATTACCATAAAATGCGATGAGCAGTGATAACTCGATAAACGTATATAAACCTTAACTTTCGATAAATCGATATATTTTGAAAATTCCATAAACTTCGATTCGATAACTAGACCAACTTAAGTAGATCAATAATTATCGACAACTCAGTAAGTTGAAAGAACTCGATGCATTACGATAACTCGATAAACTTCTTTAAGTCTATAAATAATGATGATTCAATAAATATCGATAACTTTAACTTTAAAATTTTCGATAATCCCATAAATTTTTAAAGCTCGATAACTATCCGTAAATTTCGACAACTCAATAAACATTGATCAATTTGAATAATTCGATACCTTGCGATAACTCGATTCATTTCGTTTTATTTAAGTTGTTCATTAAAAAGTGAAAAAAGATAATTTTCCTACCTCAAAGGTTCATTGTCAATGGAATTTCCTTTTCAATAAATTTTAATTTAGGTGACTGTCCAACAGCAGCGGTCCAAACTGACGAACGGTTGTAGTGCCAAATAGAAGAAGGAAGATTTGGCACAAATGAAAAGTAGTTGCAGAGAATGAATATGGAGCCTGCCCATAGAAACAGTTGAGGCATTCTTTACTAGTATTCTACCCAATCTTAAATAAGTGAATCAAAATAAGGACATCTTAATATGTAAATAGCTACACTGAAATATACTTGTTGCTAGCTTGATACACTTATTAACGCTCAAGATTCTGAATTTTTTTCGGAGAATAATAATTGTATTATTTGACTTTTTACACACAGTTCATAGCTATTACACTAACAACATCATCGGGATATTTACGATACTGTGTAAGTCTTGTGATTTTAAGATCTACTTACCACTTACTTACTTACTTACTTCTTTTTTAAGGTTAGTGTATTTTTAATAAAAAGTTAAAGGCAGTTGCAGTGCCACTTCTTATAGAAGCTATAGTAAATATTCTCAAGTTCCTTAAATTAGAAGTAACTATAATTCAAACCCCGCCAAAAGACGTACCAAGCAAAACTTAAGCAAAGCAGCAAAATGTTAACCCTTGCCAGCTAAAATAAAGTCTTAGCCAAGCGCAAAATAAAAATTTTAAAGGCGTTCAACAATTCAAAGTTTATGCACGCACACATGTCTACATATACTGCGACCTTTAAAATAAGTATTTGTGTACATACATTGAAGTATTTGTGTTTAAAATAAAATCAAATAAAGGATATGTATAAATAAACAAACAAATAATCTAAACGAATCAACAACAAAATTTTCAACATATCATTTTGTTAGCTTGTACGTAGCACTGGTGCCACATGGCAACTGTACGCTTGCAGCTGTGACCGGCTGGATCCTTACAGCAATGTCGCCCACAAACAGTTTATCTGCTTTGACAAATTTAGCATATTTTCGTTACAACCACTGTCCTTTTTAACCTAAAAAATTTATATATATGCACACATGCGCGCACATACGTACATACATACATACATATGGCTCAATCCATGTCAAATCGACCATTTTTGATTTGGATTATTTTTGGTCAGAACTTTTCTTTTATCGTATAACGAAATTCGGCCAAGGGAAAGATAATAAACTTTTTTTCGAAACTTTTGCTAAATTCTAAAATTTACAACTGCCGGGATTTTCCAAGTTTATTTTTTGAATATCTTAAAAAATATATTTAAAAAATTTAAAAAATTAAAAAAAAAAATTTCGAGATAAAAAATCGTTAAATCAAAAACTTATTAAAATCTTTGGCTATCTTTTTTTTTACAATACCTCCAACTGCTCTTAAAATACCGTGCTATTTTCATGAAGCGGTTTTTATTAGAGATATGAATTTTTGAACTTTGAAAAACATTTTTTTTGCAAACTCTAACTAAAGTTAGGTTGAACAATTTTTATTTAATTTAAATTTTTCAGTAGTTTAGAGTTTTCAGTAATTTTTTTTTCCAAAGTTCGAAAATTCAAGTCTTTAAAAAACCGTCTGCTAAATTCTGGGATCTTTTAAGATCAGTGAGAAGTACTACATAAAAAAAAAAAAATTGCCAAATATTTACTTATATAATATTATGCTTTTATAATTTTTTTATTTTCCAAATTTTGCAATTTTTTTATTTTCGGTTTGTTTTTAAGTATATTATTTTATATATTTAGCCCGAAATATCGCACTTAAAACGAGACCATAAACATTTTTGTAACCATATTGGTTTTTAATATTGGTTAATAATAAGCTTGCAAAATTCGGGAAATTGCAAAATTTTGAACTTTCTAATTTTTTTATTTTTATTCATCCAAAACAAAAAGTGGTCGATTCCCACCATTGCTCGGTTTGACATGGGTTGGCCCATATATATTTGTAGTACATTGTGCGCCTAGATTACACACTCATTCGTGGATATATTTAAGGCGCATTTCTTAATCTCATTTCGCAGTTGGCAGTAAGCTGCTGCTGCTGTTGGTGACGACGCACACAATGGCCACCAATTGTTTTTTTTGCTCTTTCAACATCCAACAATAGTTACTGCCGCCGTTTTTATTGCTATTGTAGCTCACTGATTTTACATATTATTTTTTCTCGATTTCTTTCTTCATTTTTTGTACATTTATTTATGTGAATATTTGATAAACCCGACGCACACGCTCCTGCAAACGTTAGTAAGTCGGTTTTGACTTTAAAAAATTTGTGCCCAGCCTGTGTGTGATTTCACATACATACATCCATACGTGTATACATACTTTGATTCAATATGTTGACAAACAAACGTTTTTATGTACACACATGTGTGCGCAGTACGTGTTTGCATATGTTTGTTTTTCTTTTCATTATTTTCTGTGTTTTTTTTTTCTTTTCGGACATTTCCGGTTTCCGTTTCTTAATATGACTTTTCATTGTTGACCATTTTCTCATTTTATTTATTTTACTTAGTTTTTGCTGTAAACCGTTATGTGCGTACATATATATTTATATTTGTCTGTACACTTCAGCTGCAGGCTTCTATTGTCGGCTGACCAACATCCTGAATTGCCTGTAAGTGTTGAGTGTGCTGAGATTTAGTATTTTATCGGTGCCCTGGGTTCTCTTTTATCATTGTATCGAAAAATTGTGTACATTTAAACTTTGTCAATTGAAATTTGTAGTCCGAGTATTCATAAGGATATGCATTAGGAATGTAAATCCCGAGATTTTCGGGATTTGTAATTTGCACTGTTGGCAACAATAGAAACTTCTTTTCTGGACCAGTATTGGCTATATTTCTTTTTTTTATTTAATAATTAATATTTTTTTATAAATGTTTAGCTCATTATACATATAAAACCGAGCGATAGTAAATTTTAAACACAAGTATCAATTTATTCGCGAAACCATGGGCCAAATATAGTAAAATGCGTTTTTAGTTTTTCACTCTGATGTCAGTAATTCAAAAATGATTATATGTTAAGGACTTATATAAACTCGATAACATCCTCGAATTTCGTCCTTCTAACTTTATCAGCTTAAAATATTACCTATTCGTTCTTGTGAATCCAAAAACTTGTAATTTTTTTAATTCTAAAGAAGTTTCCTCTTGCATTTGGTACCCATATTTTTATTCTACATTGCTTTGAATTTTTGGAATTAATCCTATCTTTGAAATAACAAAGTCGTTTAAAATAAATCCTGACGTCAGAGAGAACAAATAAAAAACTTTAAATAAAAAAGTAAATTTCAAACCTATTTATTTATTATTTCGCTAGCTTAGAAAGAAAAGTTGCTAAGTCCCATTTTAAAAATTTTACAGGAGAGGAAAAAATCTTTCTATAGCCATTTTCTTTAACTATTTCGCAAGACTTTGAATCAAACATTTTGCGCGTTTAAAGCAAAGCAAAACTCCATAAGAATCAGAAGGATTCGATATTTATTAAAAGATGTCGTATTATTTTGGCCTTATCGGATTTGTGGTGCTTCTTTTGGACTTAGCAAATTTTCCTTTTTTTGCTTCTGAAGAGGAAAAAATAAAACAAGTACCTTTACAATTTTCGAAACGATGCGAATTCAATTTCTCTAGCCTCCCATATCAAAATATGAGTTTTCATAAAAAGTGGACTTAGCAACTTTTCACTCTAAGCTAGCGATTTATTTTATGGTAGGAGAATATAGAAGCAATTGTTTCGATTTACATTGTTGAAAAATAATGAGTCTCTAATTCCCGGGACTAATCCCGGGATTGCGATAATGACATCCCGAAAATCCCGGGGGTGGAATGAGCTGAAAAATTAACATCCCTAATAAGTATACATATTTTCTTTACACAGCAACTAAAGGAAATTTGTATGTACCTCAACTAAAAGTCTATTCTGTTATTCGAAAATAGCAATATGTATATATGTTAGTAACTAATATGCTTTTGTATATACTGCCAATGACTTAAGTGCATATTCGGAAAAAAACAGTTGCGGTTCGTTTAACTTACTTGAATAGTAGGCTGCGTCACGATCCTAAAGGTGCTGGTAAACGATGAGAGTAACTCTCATGGGAATTTTCATGACCCAAGAAACACTGGAACAAAAATTTTCAAAAGTTTGAGAAAATCGTATATCTTAATTTGATTTTCAGCATTGTTTATAATTTGAAAATAAACATTTTCTCTAATTCTCAAACATTGTTTATCAATTAAAGAACGGTTTAAGAAACATTTGAGAAAAAATTGTTTAGCATTCCGTTCCGTTCAATCTGTGTCAACATAGCACAGACGTCGAAGTCCATCGGTAGTCTGCTACATCAGTCGCAAAATGGATCTTCGACCACGCTATTAAACTATGCAACTAATTTTTTAGATCAACGTATTTATCTTTGCTAAACTAACTGAATAAATAAACTATTAAATAAACTGTTAAACTGTATAAATAAAAATTCCTTTCTGATAAAAACTGTTTTACTCTTACATGTATCATTGGCAACACTATACAAATATTTCAATGAGAGTAACTGGATTTCATTTCGTTCCGCTCCACTCACGTTTGAGAAAAAGTTGAGAATTCAACATTTCATCAACGGTTATTTGAGATGCATTTGGCGTTCGAGATTTGAGAAAAGGATTGATTTTCAAATGCATCTCAATTTGATATTAAACAAAAATTTTTATTAGGGGGTGTTTACACGCACATTGATTCTCACTGGTATTTTGTTCTTAAGAGAATTTTTTCGGTGAGAAAATTCTCATTCGTTCTCATGTCTGTTTACGCGAGAAGCTCTCACGCGGTCATGTTTGAGAGAAAAATATGTAAAATATAATAAACCGAATAAATATTGTGGGGCTATATCGAGACCTTCGGGATTTTTGGGACTATTTTGGGGTTTACGAAACTACCTCGAGATTTCGGGGATTCTCGGCACTTTATAGGGATCCTCGAGACTTCTTCGTGATATTTTCCCGAGGTTTTCGGGGATAATTCGGGATTTCTGGGACTACTTTTGAACTCCTAGGACTACAACGTAACTTTTGGGATTTTCGGCACTATAGCGGGATCTTCGGGCCTAACTCGGAATATTTCGAGTTTTTGAGACTACGTCAGGGATTTTGTATTCTCGGCGCTATTTTGGGATCTTCGGAACTACTTCGAAACCTTTGGGACCATTTCGGAATTTTCATTTTTTTCATCTTCGGGACTAACTCGGAATATTTCGGGTTTTTTGAGACTACTTCAGGATTTTTTGCATGCCCGGTGCTATTTTGGGATCTTCGGAACTACTTCGGAATTTTTGGGACTATTTCGAGATTTTCAAGAGCACTGGGGACATTTTGAGACTTCGGCGATTTTTAGGGTCTACGGGACTATTTCCGGTTTTTCGAGACTACTTCGAGATTCGAAGGGTTCTGGGGCTACATCGGGATCTTCGGGAATACTTCAGGATTTCTCAAACTACTTAGAAATTTTTGAAACTACCCCGAAATTTTGGGCATCCAGGCCCCAGAATCCTAAAATCTCGAAGTGGTCTGCAGAGGCGCTGAAGATGTTAAGAATAGACAGAAAATGTGCGGCACCTGTTATGCGAATGCTCTCTAGAAGAAGAACAACATTCATGTGAGCACAATGTCTCGGGAATTGAACTGACATAGCTAAGGTGCTATCACAATGGCCCGTAATTATGCCCATAGATGTGCGAGTAGGATCACTGGCAGCCATTTAAACCTAACCTTACCGAACTTATGCTGCCATTACCAGCCAGCCAACAAGGAATGACGGAGATTCGTTCCAAAATATATCGCATATTTATAAACTAAAAGCTATCTTGTGGACTTTCAGATGAAATTTACGGTTAGATTCTTGCCATTCTGTTAACCGTAACATACATATGTACATGTGTATATTCGTAAAATTAGCGTGATTTGTAAAAAAAAAACCAGAACAAGTCAAATAAGGTTAGAAAAATCTACTCAAATCGAAAAATGAAACAGTCCCTCACATTTTCCGAATAGCACTTCTAAGTATTTGCCTACCTTTAGAGTCATTGGAAACTGTATAGAATTTTCCACATAGCAAATCTGTATATTTTCAATTACCGAAATTCTCTATCGGTTAATATGTTTGAGCGTAGTTATGTGTCATACATATCTACACAGACACACCTTAATCTGTAAATGCATTTATGCAAGTTTCCCTCATAAACGCATTGCCAACAGCCATACAACATCGAGCGTTCTTACCATCGAACCGAAAAATCATTTGCCACTCTGGCCACCCGCAGCAGTGTCGTCACCACAAAACAAACCCATTTACACTTGCAGCATTGTGGCCATCGGCTGCATGCATACATATGTATGTATGAATGTCCGTTGTGATTAAAAAGCGTGAACTATGTAGCTAGAACGCTAAAGCCAAATGCCACATCGAGAGCACGAACCAACCGAGTGGCTCGAAATCCCAACACCCATAATAAACGGGCAGCATGCTCTTCACACCGCCTGATTTTGCCAAGCTTCTAAAAGACTGAGTGCAATGCCTGAGCTGTGGGGTGTGCACATCAGGCAGGAGTGTGTCAATGTGCAACAACAAGAACATGTGCGAGGGTGTACCCGATCCATTAATAGTTGCAGTTTGTCAAAATGTCATTAACTGCCCAAACCAAAAGCCACTTTCTGCACTCTCTTTTCCGCCTAATTGTTCTGAGGCGAATTGAATTTGTGGCTAAATCCTACTTTTTTTAACCACAGTTGCCAACAAAGTAGCATTTTCGGGCTTAAAACTTTAGTGGGCCGAGAGGATGTTTAAGCGTTATGAGCACAAATAGGTACAGACAACAAAGTGCAGTTGATATGATTTGTATGTTTGTAATATTTAGTTCAGTCATATTTGATTCTTGATATTTGTACCAGGACCTGTAAGATCTCATTCAAAGGCCAAAGGGCAAATCTAATGATATTCCAGTTATCATATTAGAATGTATATTCACCAAAATTCTGGTGCTTGAAATATTTGCAAAAGGCCACCTACGCGAAAAGTGGTTCGACACAAAAATATTTCGGATAACGAAATTGAAGCTAGTTCGATTAAGGTAATTTTTTCAGATGGCAAGCACTATTCATCCTTGTCAAGATGGCACAACGCCGAAACCGGTTTGTCTCCAAACCAAATTTGACAAGGGATGACGGAAAATCATTCCAAAATACATCATATGGTTGTCCTCTACCTAACGGAGGCGCTGAGTACAACTTCAACGGTTGTTTTACAAATGATACTGAATTTCATTTCAATAGACTTGAGTTTGGGCAACCTGCGGCAAAGGCCAGCTGCCTTGCTGCTGGCGGTGGCAGGTGAATTCACATACATATAGTTACTTCGGGAATTGCTTAATAGGCAGGAGAAAAGTATGACATACGGGGCATATTACATGTAAATAATTCAAAAATGAATAGTTGGGTATTAGACAGCTATTTAAATAACCTAACCTATGCAGTATATCTTATGCTAGGGTTTCCTAAAAAAACGGTGTCGCAATATGACGCTCGACCTACTTATAGCGCTGGATAACGTCACTGAAACGTTGTCTGTGCGGATCCTCCCTAGAAAGTGTCGAACACTTCAAAATTGCTACTTTCACTGCACTTTGCACTAAACAATTTACGAGGGGGCTTTTGATAATACCGCCTACGAATCCATATCAAAGACACTGGTCCAACGAGGCATAGATCCATCCAATGTCGTGTGGATCAACACCAAGCTCCGTGAGCGTGATATCATCTGCTCCGTGAACATCAGAGTCATACGAGGGTACCCCCAAGGATGTGTTCTTTCTTCTCTACTCTGGACCCTCGTCGTGGATGGCCTCTGAACGAAACTGCAGGAAAGAGTTACAATGCTGTTGGTAATGCGGACGTCCTTGTAATTATTGTGAAAATTCGGAAGCACTGTATCAGACGTTACGGGTGCAGCTCTGTGCGTAGTATCAAACTGGTGTGCCAATAAGGTCCTCCCCATAAACCTGCAAAAGGCTGTTCTGGTACGGTTTACAAGAAGGTGCAAGCCGAACATTGGTCCAGTTACCCTTGGTTAAACAGAGCTTGTATACTCTGACAAAGTCAAATATCTCAGAGTTACCCTAGATAAGAGACTAAGTTGGAATTGCCATTCACACAAAACTCTTAGCAATCCAACCGATCCATGGGGGCCTGTCGAAAACTTCGCAGTGGGACATGGGGTCTAAACTCCAAACTAATAGAATGTCTATACCGAACTATAGTCCGTCCGATTATACCTTATGACTCTCTAGTCTGATGGCCAAAAACTCTGCAAAAAACTGTCGTTTCACGTCTGAACAAACTCCAAAGGATGGCTCTACTGTCGGTGACAGGAGCAATGAGAACGTATCAAACCGTGGCCTTAGAGTCCTAGCCTGGAAACCCCTTCACATTTTTGTCCAAGCAGCAGCAGTTTCGAGGAATTTGCAAATGCAAAATTCTGAATTCAAATTATTTAATAAGTTTAATGAATTACTAAAATATGGGTATCAATCGAAGGGGCTTTGAAATACTTGTATTTCTTAACTGTACTTAGCGGGGTTGCCACATGTTTAAAAAATCAAATTCCGCTAATCTATCAGTTAACTAAAATATGTATCGCGATGTAAGGCGAAGTAGAGTTAACAAAAATTAAGCTTAAAATTACTTTTGAAGAAGGCTGCCACCTGTTTGAATTGTCAAACTCAATTAACTAATACAAGAAGTATATGGAATATAAAAATACCGTAGTCAAGCGAAAGAATGTTAAGAAATCTTTAGTTGGTTTAAAACGTGTTTAAAAAGATACATTCAAATTATTCATTTACTTCGGAGGGTTGCCATTTGTTCAAATAATCTAATTCAAATTAGTTCATCAGTTTATTGAAATACATGTGTATCACAATGTCAGGCGAAAGAGATTTAAGAAGATTTTAGTATGGGAATACTTTTGAAAGGGAATTTCAAAAATGAGAGGTCATATTAAAGACCTTACCTGTAGATGTGTGGTAAAGATTATATTTTTTTTAATTAAGGACTTTTTTCATCGGTACAGGGTGATTTGAAATTTGATGAAATCAAATACCTGCACTGGCACTCGGATCTTTTATAACTCTGACTAACATCTGGAATATTTTTAAAGTTTTTGAAATCAAGTTTTGAGCGTTTTAACGCCATGCGGGTTCACTAGTTTACATATATTGCGCGCCGCTTGCTCCAAGAGACTAGACCAAGACATTCGCTCGTTTGCAGCTTCAACTACTAGTCCCTTGCTTCAGTGAGTCTATAAAGCGTATAAGTCTGGGAGGCATACGGATTAGTTATCGCATCTTGCACATGCGTTGCCTAAGCTGCAACCAATTATTTACATAGAATAAATTGTAGAAAACAACCAACCAGCCATGCTTGGTAAAAATTGGATAACCTGCAAATCACTGCGTACGCTATTAGCACTTTTGTGTGGCTTTTTTTTCTGCCTCCTTTGTATTATTTGTATTCTCTTTTTTGCGCGTTTCTCCCCTTTCGTATCGTTGCTACCGATGCTATCACAAACATGCGACAAGACATTTATGCAAAAATCTCAGCTGACAGATGATTATACGTTGCGTTACGTTGCAAAGCGACTACAATGTCACAAAGCGATAAAGCGATGGAGTAATAGAAGAGGCTTAGGGTTAAAGGGGTAGGGAATGGGAAAAAAATGCTGCAAGCACATACATACATACCTATGTACCTTCATATGTTTATATGTAGATGATAGCTGTAGTAGTTGCGTTATTGTGCGTCACAGAGCACAGCTTGCGAACGGACATGCAAAGGTAAAATATTGACTGCTTCCGGCGTTTCCTCCCTTGAGATGTTGCGCCAATTTGGTTTAGCCACATATTCGTACATATATGTATATGTATGTATGCGTAAGTATGTACGTCTTTATATTTGTTTGCGCTAACCCGTTTGGGGTTTTTGTTGTTTTTTTTTTTTTTTTTTTGAAAAAACATCGATGCTTTGTTAGTTGATTGTTTCATTGCTGTCGCCACTGCTGCGCAACTACTATTGTGTTACTTTTTCTTCATTGTTTTTATTGTGCTGTAATTTTGGGTCAATACAAGGGGTGTGTTTCATTCATTCTTGATGTGGAAAAAATGTGCGTTTGTTAAGGCTTCTCTATTCGATTGGTGCTTTTTATTTGTCAATGGTGCCACTCATTCAAACCGGACTGGTGAATGTCCATAGGCAGGCCCCACTGTATAAATATGTAATTGCCGGTGTGTGAATGTATGTATTTTGCACCTAAAGGCACACCAATAGACCAGTACGTGAATTTGACGTGATTGTGGCCAATATTGAAGTCCAAAGGTGGTTTTTTCTCTTTTTTATTTGCAAAGGTTTTGTTCATTTTGATTTAAAAAAAAATATTCCTTTATTTAGGCATCTGCAAGAGACCAACAACATTGTAATATTACATAGAAAGAATAGCTTTTGTCTGTGTTTTTAATTTTTATTCTTTAATTTTGTAAATATTGTACTGGTAATATTTTTTTCAGAGTTTATACTTACGTGTCCAAACAGCTACAGGTACGGCTGTAAATGAAAATTGTAAAGAAACCTTACAGAGAGTTATCGTAGGTTTTTTTGCTAGATTTAAATTGCTTTTGTTGTTGCCTATTCTTTGATTGGCAGCATCAATAGCGACCATGTTGGGCAAACAATGGCGTAAGAATTTATTCCGCACACTTTTTCTAAAGGAATTCATGATAAGGCAGCAATTTTTCTACAGCTGGCCGCTGGCCTGCATAGCTTTTAGTTCCCTGTTCGGCTTACTGAAAATTGACGTCATCCAAATTACGAATTCGGGGAAACACAATACTATAAATGAGAAGAATTTTACGATTAATTAGTGTATTTTTATGCATATGTACATATATATATATATTACTAAATTGCTGCACGAGTCTACTTAAAGCTGATTTCAAGACAACTACTCTCAATGAACAAATCAACTGAAGAGCACACAGCGAAGCCAAAAAAAAGATAAAAACCGGCGTGACATATTTCTAATTAAGCATTGCTGCTTAAAAAAGCAGTATTTTGGGAGAAGCCAATAAAGGCCATGGACAGTAACAGCAAGGAAAATCAAATCAATGACACTCTGTATGTAATGCCCCATTTACATAATGCCAGTAGCATTCGAGTTCAGTGAGTTTACGTTAAGACAGTTCAGTTACTCGCATAATGTAAACAAGTACTAGCATAAATTGGCTTCTGAATAACTGGAATAATTTAGTGAAGCGCAGAACTGTTACGCTACTGCCATGATGTGAATGGGGCATAAGGTTCTTATGAAATAGTATTTTAACTTTTTAAGAGCTGTCAGTTTTGCTACTCTTCTTTGCGTTCTCGCGCACTTTATCGTACAAAACGCTATCTACCTCACAAGTGCTCTAAAGCTTCGCAAAATTTGACTAAAAGAAATACATTTTCTTCTCCTGTATTTAGCATTTTTTATGAAAGCAAGCAATTAAAAAAAATAAGATAAGTTTTTATTACCGGTTAAGAAAATAAATAAACTTTTTTCCATTTCTGTATTTTCCAAATATCTCAACACCTGCGCCACCTATCGGTACAAAATGTTGTGGAGTTATTCCATAAGTAACACACATTCCAAATATTAACCACATTGGACCATAAATACGGGTTTTTCAAATATGTTGACACCTGCGCCAACTAGCGGATTCATTCCTTTTTCCATAATGCATTGTCATCGGGTTCTGAGCTAAATTTGAAGTCTCTATCTCATCCGGAAATTTAATACAAATTAATTTCAAGATTTTATTGCACACACTACCTAACTACTCCGATTATCTCATTTGAGCAAAATGAGTAAAATAAAGCTTTTACAGCAGGCACTGATTGACAAAATTGTATTTACAACTAAATATAAATATAGTAAATCATCAAGTTTTACCTATGTACATACTTAAATATTTTGGATGTCACTATATACAGAGTATTTACATACTTTAATTATGCTAAACATTTTCAAAAAAAATTGTTAACTTATCTTCACGAGCAAACACTAAGCTTTGTTTCTTTTACCTAAAGTTCTTGGAATTTTTGGGTCCCTTAAGAATATTTTGAAATAAATATTATTTACTATTTAGGACTTCACTAAAATTTTTTATACCAAAGTAGTATAAAAAAGTTCCCGAAAATTGCGAATTAGTTAATCCTGCAAATTCCGAAACCACGAAAAGTCCCAAAAAGTCCCGGCAACCCCTAGATGCTAGACGCTAAACGCTATGTGCAATAGTACATAATCCCAAAATGTGCAGCAAATCACAAGACAGTTCCGAAAAGTCCATAATAATCCCGCAAACTTTTTGGAAAAAGACTAGACACTGTATGTAATAAGTAAGCGCTAATTAGTCCAATACAATAATAATCCCGAGTTAGTCCCAAAAATTACAAATTGGTTGAAAATAACGAATTTGTCCCATAAAGTCCCGAAAAATTCTGGAAGCCTACTGCAAAAATGCTAGACACTACATACTAAAACAATCACGAATTAGTCCATGAAATCTTAAACTATTCTCAAAAAAGCTCGGAAACATACTGAAAAATGCTACAAATGTTCAAAAATACCAAATAAAAAATTCCGGACAAATACCGCATACTCGTAGTAACTGAAAAATCTCGGAACGCATAAATTCATAACAAAACCTTAAGATACCAAACTAAAATCGTTAAGGGACTGAACAAAGTGCTGGAAAAGTCTCAAAATATCTTGAAAAATTCCGAATAAAGTTAAATAAATTTACTGATTTTTTACTATGGAAGTGATTCTCACAAACGGCCATTTAAGAACTCTCCATTCGTATGTACATCTGCCCTTCGCAAAAACAAAAATAACTAACAAACACCGAAGAGATCATAGTTAGTTCCATCATCTGCTGTTAATGGCATCAAATGATTTAAATAGTTCGCTTTGTGGTAAACAAATAAATCTTCAAACCATTTTCTTTTTTTTTCCATACTGCCAAAGTCCAAAAGCACTTTACACATTTGCTTGCCATAAAAATCACTCATACGCCCAGTAGTTTTATTGAGCGCGTAATTTTTCAACTACAAAGTAGAGGCGCACGAAAGCACACCCACACGCACACACAAACACACACACACACACACATGGCATATCATAAACAAACAGGCAACCAACGTAACGCAAACAGTAGATAAAATAACTCCCAACAAACTGGCACAGGCACACGTACAAGCACATGGAACATACAAACCACATACATATTTAGTTAAAATATGATGAAGTTGTCGGAAATTGTTGTTTTTGTTTTCTCTACGTTTTTTGTTGTTTCACGTTTTTCGGCGGTGCCATCATAACTAACTGCATACATTTTGGCGCTTTGGAGAAAAACGTGTGTTCATTGCATTTTCACGAGTTTTTGAAATTTTACTAAGCCACCCAAAGAGAATAAATTAGACAGGCTACTCGCATCACAAGTTCTCTTGGGTGTCATAGTGGCCAACTAAGGTAGACACGAAAGATTTCCCCGAAACTATCCCTAAATGTTCTTACGCCTTCTCGATCTGAATTTAAACAGCCCTTCCTTTCAGAAAGTGTCTACACCACCGAAGCTCTTGAAGCAATCATTCCCCCAAAATTTGTAGCGAATTATTCGTATTCGATGGCATTCGCATAAGAAACGCCTAAGTGATTTTACCTCTACCTCGCTTTCACAACTTATGGCCAAAAGTGCTTCGTTGGCATTGGGGTGAAATGATTGATGGTCAGGGTAATCGCGATTCGTTACATTCGTCCAATTTACCTGACAATTACCGATATCCAGTATAGATCGACTGTGAGTTGATTAAGAGTTTGTAGGGATCTTTGGAATGCCTATTGATTTAATCAATTCCTACATGTGGGCCTCATAGCAATTTCATTTACTGTTTCTGTTCTCCCTCTTCCATTAGTCTTTTCTGAATAGTCCCCCATATTTTCCAGTTGGGTATTATTGGAGGAGCTCGTAAGACCCACAACTTTTGCCACAATCTGATCTACCGAGGAACTTGTGAACGGACGAGACACCAACCTGCTACAATTGTCCCAGGTCAGCTTGTGTGCATTCCTACAAGAATCCTTTCCTCTACACACATCTCCTCAAGTGAAGATTGAGTGGAACGATGTGGCTGGAGCGCCTTTTAGGGAAAAGTGACTGCGGTTAATGAAGTTTCTCGAGGAAATAGCGTCGGTGCGGGAGTAAGCATCTACAAGCATGCCCAAAGGCAGGAAATACCTAAGTGAGTTCAGGTGAGATAAGTTTATATAACTTACGGTGACTAGAGCTCAGATAAGATGAGTTGAGTTGAGAAAATATTAGTTGGGATGAGTCGAATTGAGGTGAGTTGTGGTGAGGTTGGGATGAATTGAGTTCAGATCAAGTGAGTTGAGTTAAGGTGAATTGAGGTAAAATGTGTGGAACAACATAACATAACATAACTTAACATAACATGGCATAACATAGCATAACGTAACATAATATAACATAACGAAACTTAGCAGAACATAACTTAACTTAACATAACATAGCATAACATATCTCATTCTTCAGTTTTATCTTTTTCTTTCTCTCTATAACTGTCTTTGTCTCTATCGTTTTTTTTTCATTTTCATTTTTATCTTTATATTTATCTTCTCATTTTTATCTTTATCATTTCCTTCAACTTTATCCTAATGTTTTATTTATTTTTCACTCCCATATTTTCATTATATTTAGTAGTTCTTTATGTTTCTTTACTTTTATTTAATCTTTGCCTTTATCACTTTCTTCTTGTAGCTAACCAACTTTACCTCCTTCCTTGTATGAATGTTAATCTAAATAAATCTTATTCCTGCTTAGAACGTTTTTTTTAAATTAGTGTCAATATTAAAGCATACATTTAAGGATCATTTCCTCCTAACGTACATATATGGCATTTGTATTAATTTCAGTTTTGAATTGATTTTTCTCGCTTTTTTTAAGCTAATTGGAAATTTGGGTAATTTTCTGCACATCAGCTTCAAAATAGGGACACAAAGTGATATTTTCTGAGCAGGTCTTAGGAATAGTAAAAAAAAAACCAAGCGTGAAAAAGTTTAGTTAAAAAATATTCCAACTGGGTCATTTAAAAAGTTGCAGTTTATTTTATTGCGTCAACTTTTGTTTCAGCTATTTTGGCAAATGCCGCACATGCACGCCTTGGACATGTACTTTCAAAAATACAATACTATAAAGTCACGTTAGCATATTGCATAGGATAAAAGTAAGTACATACGTATGTATGTATGCATGTATGTATGTACATATATATGTTGCAATTTGCTACTGCAATATGCTGCAACCGTATTGTGTAGCCACATCGAGTGGAGTCTCAATGGTTTTGACACACTAACACATATACTGACAAATGAATTTTGATCGTAGATTTTTATTTTCTTTTTTTTTTTTGCCTGCTACTGCAGGCCGCTACGGCAGCCAAAAAGCGACTTCAACAATCAGCTAGTCTCCAGCGTTGGAACCTCAAAAATAAACAACAAAAAAATTGTGCCACAAAACGACAATCGACCGCGCCACTGTTAACCGCCGGTTGTTAGTCGCTGGAATTTTTACAGCTTTTGTTATTTGTCTGCGGCGCGTATTGTCTGTCGTGCGAACAAAAACTTTTCACATTTTGAACATTTTCTCGCTGACGTTAGGATGCTTTGCGAAAACGCGCAATATTTATTGCATTTCGCTGCAGTTTGTTGGGAGAAAAAAAATTTCGGCTTTTGTTATATATATAGTACCTATATGTATGTGTGAATGTGCCTGTTAGAGTTTGTGTACCTCGGAGAGCATACACATGATTTGCTATGCGACCGCGTGTAGCTAAGTTTACCTGAAATTTTGTGAAGAAATATGCGTGTAGCAGTATAAAAAATAAACAAACAAGTAATTTTTAGCAAAAAAAAAACCGACTTCAACTCCCATATAAAAAAAAAAAAAATTATATATATATCTCATGATCCACTGATCGGATCTCAACCAGATTAGTATGGGACCACCTCTGAGACACTACCTTTCCGATGCAAAATTATTAAGAATTATCGAAATCGGTTGACGTGGTCCAAAGTTATGCGGTAACATACATAAAAAAAAAAAAAAAGATTCCGACGAACTGATAACCTCCTCCTTTTTTGGAAGTCGGTTAAAAAGTAATAGAATAACTAAGGCAGGAGCTATTAAAAGCAGGCAAATACTCAAATTGCCAGGATTTATCTCACAATTTAAGAACAGCTTAAATGTTTGGCACATCATGTAAACAGTTAACTGTAAGGTACTTGTTTGTTTCTATGTAATATTAAATATTTTTTGCTGACCAAAATTTAACTGACAAAAGCAAAATTTCGACGAGTCAAAAAAGGTCAAAAATAAAGGTAATAGGTAAAATAAAAGCACTGCAGCGAGTATTAACAAGCTTAGAGTTACAACCGCAAGCCCGTCAAAGTATTAAAATCCCCAAAATAATACACAACCAAAGTAAGCCAATAACACAAAAGCTCTGTAAAAAAATTGAAAATCAAGCGGCTTACTGGAAAAAAAAACACATGGAAACAAATTTAAAATGAAGCAAAGGCGCACAGTGTATTGTTACCTTTTAAGCTGCAGTCAAAAATATATGGAATAAGAGCTTCGATTTCGTTGAAACTCGCTAAAGGCCGCAATAAGACTCACGGCGCTTGATAGAAATTTTTGTGTTGGGCAATGCGAAGCGAAATTGAAATTTTAAGTAAAATTTTTGGTTTAGTTTGAAGCGCCTGAAGAGCAGAACAAGGGTTATTGACTTGGTTTTTCCAAACCCGTTTTCACCGTTTTTTTTTTTTTTGATATCTATAGGTTTTTTTGGAATCTTGATTTTTCGAATATCGAATAAATCGGATTTTTTGTCAAACAAACCGGTTTTTTTTTTCATTTCATAAAACTCTTGAGCTCCATTAGAGTTTTGAGTGTTTCGAAGTTTTCAAGGTTTTTTTTTTGTTTAAGGTCAACAAATTAAGTTACATATATCTTAGCTTATTTGGGGATGAAGAGCATATCGACACCTGAGTGAAAAATCGACCTATCTCGGCAGCCAGTTCGAAAAAGCCTTATCTCGGAAAACTTTTCAAGAACGCCCTATTTCAGAATTTGATTGAAGAACGCCCTATCCTAGAACTCGGTTCCAAAACGCTAGTTCGAGATTGTAACCTTTAAACAACCAGAACTACCAACCTTTTAATAAACCACTTTCCAATTTCCAGAAAGTTCAAAAAGTCAGATTGAAGGCTGGAAAAATTATTTTGTGCAGCAATAACTACTTCGGTTGGAGATCGGCTCTTTCGATAGGATGCCACACATGGTGTATATTTTATGAATAATTTTTTTTTTTTTTAATAAATTTTTCCAGAGATATATTCTTTAAGTTTAGAATAATTTACATGTCAGATTATTGTCAATAACTTCAGGGAAAACATTTTGAAGCGATTACCTCTGCTGGAACATCTAAATTCGACTAACGAAAACGGGTGTCTTCTCCTACACAGATCATGTAAAGGCAGTGAGAATCATCATCGAGCAGTTTGCTGAATTCAGAGCTGATCTGCATGTGCTGTTTTTCGATTTCGAAAAGGCTTGGTGTTCATAGAGAGTGCATTTGGGTAGCCCTGCATTGTAGAGGAAACCTGGAAAAAATCCTCGCTGATATTAAATCTACAGCCGACAGAGCTAGGTATCGTGTACGGTTGAAAGGAAAGCTATTTGAGGTCTTCGAAATTCACAGCGGGGTCCGGCAGAGTGAGAGTATACTTATTTTCTTTTTTTTGTTGATTGGGGAAATGTTGGATGCCGCCATGAGGCCATCCCCTGACGACATATGTATGTCTTCTTCTTCTTCTTACTTCTAATTTTTCTAAAATGTGCAACGCGCTTCACAGAAAGCTAAGGCAATAGGCCTGCGAATCAACTATAATAAGACCAAGGTCCCAAGTATGCCAGCGACGTCTTGCGATGACCTGTTAGTCTCCGACCAAACT
The DNA here is from genome assembly GCF_001687245.7 of Rhagoletis zephyria. NCBI lineage: Eukaryota > Metazoa > Arthropoda > Insecta > Diptera > Tephritidae > Rhagoletis > Rhagoletis zephyria. Next base: position 8,301 of record NW_016163590.1, on the reverse strand, counting down.
CTTGGGACCGTACAAATTTTACATACATTGGCTGCGAAATTGCTCCCGGCGGCGGCACTGTTGAAGAGATTGACAACTGATTTGGTATGATCTACTCTTTATGGCGAATCTGAGAACCAACCTCAAATGAATAGTTGCTCAGGAACGCTAGATTGGAGCCCCTTAACCTCTGAATTCGGAGATAAAAATGGAAGTGAATGGGCCAAACTTTGCGCAAATAAGACTGCAGTACTGCAAAGAAGGATTTTAAATGGAATCCCTAAACTAGAGACAAGGAAACACGACTTAAGCAGGAAGCAGCTCAAAGCGATTGCCAGAGACAGAATCAGATGGCGTGCGGGCGTAGTAGATAACCTATTTCCTACTTGTAATAAAATAACTGGATAAGAAGAAAACCTCTAGATTCAATCCAGCAAGGATATATCTAGGGTTGGAAAGTGTCCACGCACACTGGTATTTATATACTAACCGATAACAGCAAGCTAATGTAATTCTCTTTAAAAGAAAAACAAGGAAACTGGTTGAAGTGTCTAACGTTTGCCACCCTACTGCGAGCCAAGTAAAGGACCCCTTGCACTATTTCCAAAACAATACAGACTTTTAACACTATATACATAGCCCATTTCAGACCATCGCTGGCGATTGGGTCGAAGCGGAGACATATTCTAGTTATAGTTTGTGCCTTTAAAATGTTTGTCAAGCTTTATTCAACAAACACGACGAGTACTCGGGAAGTAATTCCGGCCCTTGAAAAATACTTTATGTAGTTACTGTAGTCAACCAATGGAAATTGTGGTCGGCAATTGCTTTACTTCTTTAGAAATCGGTCCTTTTTTCGACTTAAGAGAATTAATAGTAGTGGGGTAGGAGACTTTTTTGTTGTGAGAAATGTTGATACACCTGTGGGGAGAAACAAGAAATTCATTCCGCAATAAAAGGGGAACCCTACGTAATAGACAAAGAAGAAGGAAATGGTAGTTACATCAGACGCAAAGTCGAAAACAGCCAGCTAACCTGGCTGCCGTATAATGAGGTGATAGGCGTTCAATTTCTAATCAGTCGCCCTGAATAATCACAGAAATGATTACAGAACACTGGCAGGCTGTAACATCATCCGCACAAACTTAGTATGCGATCAAATAATCTCTATCGCTTTTGTCGGTTGATGCAAATAAAACATTAAAAATTGGATTTCAGCGAAAAAATATATTCAAAATTAACAAAGTAGCAATTACATTCGTACATTCTTAGTTTAAGCCACTGTACTTAATTATGTACATACATATGTACATATATAAGTTTGTACATATTTATAAAGCTCCTGCCACCTGTCCCAATAAGCAAACAGACAGAATGCATATTTATGTACAAAGAAATCCCTCAGCTACATACATGCATATATTAATATAAAAAATACATAGTTGAATTTGCGGTTAACGCAATGTTGCACACCCGTTCAGCCGGTTGCCACAAGTTACACTAGCTCAGCGGCCTCCTCCTCCGTCTTTGGCATGGCATAGACCACAAACTAACGGCTGCCAGCCAACATTTCCACTGCAGCTATGAGTATATACATACATACTTACATATACATACATACATACTACCAAGTTGCGGTCACATATTCGAAATACCTACCAAAAATACCAAAATTGTTCCATGCCAACGTGTTTGTGTGTGTGTGTGTGTGTGTGATATGTTATTTTCAGGTGCAAAGTACGCAAACAAAACAGGAAAACATTTTATTGCCAAAATAGTTGTACTTTAGTGGTATTAAAATGAGATTTTCAACTTGTTTCAACAACAAATTCAAAATAAGGACGTAAACGAATACAAATGTTTTTGATTGAAAATAAGGCTGGGCTAAATGGCTGCCAGTTTCAAAACAATTTCAATGCAAATAAGAGCTAACAAGAAGGGCTGCAGAAACTTTTCAACATTTTTAATTTGCCATAATTTTGTTCTAAAATATTAGATAGATATTACTCTGAAAGGTTTATCGCTGCTAACTGCCTGGCAGGATTTTGTTATGAGCGCTAAAAATCAGTGAAATAATATCTCGTAAAAAATTTGTGTGTAATCATTGTTTGTAGGTAGTTATTACTAAATACTCTGCAGCTTTGAAACTTGGCCTATGAAAGTGTCACGGTGGCTATTTTAGTAAATATTGCGGCCAGAAATATACAATATTAGAAGCATTGATTAACAGCACTGGCTTACAGCTAAAAGGTTCCATGGGTGCCACTATCCAATGCCTTTGTAGAATTGCTCGTTAATTCTGAAATTCGAGTTAACTTTTTTTACTATTGAGAAGTTTTTGAATTATTTAAAACCTACCGCTATTCAGCTTAAAACAAGAGGCTTGACTCAATCACGTAGCAATTGAATAATCTTAATACGAAGCATGGAAAATGAAAGCTAACAAAATCCTTCATAAACGGTATACAAGAGTGTACATCACTTATCCATAGGCTTGATAGTATCTGAGAAATTAATTAATCATTTCGGATTTTTTTTTTTACGAAAAAATTAAAAAAATGTAAAAATTAACATGAAAAAATTAAAAAAATAACAGATTCTGTGTAGATTTTTTTATTTGTGTTAAAGCCTGGTCCCTTAAAAAAAATGCTGCTACTAATATGGGTAAATAAAGCGATGGGTGGTCAAATGATAATGCGCAAAGATTATTTATATGAAAAATGAGCAGGAAAAAATGTTATCTTCTCATACTCTTGCTAATTTTTCATACAAAAAATCCCTATGCATTTTCATGTGACTACTCATTCCTTTCTTATTTATCCATTCATTTTCTTCTTCTATACAGGATCTGTTATTTTTTAAATTTGTGTCCTCTTAAAGTTTAATTTTTTTAATTTTTTCAGGAAAAAACAAAAAGTCTGTACTTATTAATAAATTTCTCAGAAACCATCAGGCTTATCAAAAAAAGGTGTATGTGCGGTTTATGTAGAATTTTGTTAGCTTTCATCAGGGGTGTATCGTAATTAAATTGTTTAATTAGTTCCTAAGATATACTTGATTAAATGGCACCACCTTTGTTTTAAGCTGAATAGATTATAAATATAGATCCCATACTTGGAAAACTTCATAAATATTGGACCAAAATTGTTATGGCAAAATACATATTATAGCAAGAATAAAAGGTGGATGAAATTGTGATTTCAGAGGTAACTACTGAGCTCCCCATGACCACTGACGGAACGACTAGCAAGCACCTGGTTTTCTCCGATGGTGGGGGAAACTTTTTTTTTTGTTCTATAAGACAGGCCTTAGCATTTATCTTTTTTGTATTTATTATAGCTACATACGTTAATATTACGTACTTAAATTTATCAACTTAGCAAAATATTTTCATTTTTATCATCCAGCTTAATTTGCAGAAAAATCCGGACCGTTTCAAAAATTCCAAGCTCGGGCAGAAACACCATCGAGCCTCTCTCCCACCCTCTCGTGCGGGCCTGTGTATGGTTAAAAAGCTTTCCAATTTTATAGCAATTTTTTCGGTTTCTGTGTGCTGAAAATCTTTCCTTCAACTAACTACACTCATTTAAGTATCGCCGACGATCTTTTTATTTAAGCATTTTAATTAAGTCGTACTATTTAATTATACGAAGTCTTTAATAGTGCGTGCGGCGATATCCTTGTAGAATATCTTCTATTTTTACACTACACTGAATGCCGCATACGACAGATGCATATACATATGTATGTATGTAAATGTATGATAAAGTGCCCTGAGATAGTAGGTGAGCAAAGTAGGCATTCGTATTGCAATTTGCAATCACATAATTACACAGCGTACATATGTACATCCATATTAAAGTAGTAGGTGCGTGCAACAGCAGTTGGATTGGGGCTTTGGCGCACTTCATCGTCGTCGTCGACAACAACAAAAGTGTGTCATGGAGAATAAGCGAACGAGTAAAGGCGGTAAAATGGAAAATGTCCATGGCAGCCAAAATGCCAATGCACTATGAACATTTTCGCGTTGCGACGACCATGCTTGTTGTTTTTGTTGCAGTGCCAGTGCCAGTTGCAGTTGCAGTTACAATTGCTGCTACTATTACTACACAATCAATGCCAATGTAATGCACAGCGCACTGAAGTGTGCGTGTTGATTTGCTGATTTCACGTTTACATTTCAAAATGGGTGTTGGCATTGACAACATACTCTTCCTATGGCTTTCGAAACAAACGTACATACGTACATACACACATATAGGCACGCATACACGTAAATCTCAACAACTCATTTGTCCTTGCAATGCGTCGTGCGGGCGTTGCAACATTGCTTTATTGGCGGCCGGAATTGTGATTTCATTGCGCAGAGATTTTAGATTTTTGTTGTTGCTGATTTCATTGTTATGGTTTTTGTTGTTGCTTACACAATTCAATGCTGTTCATATGTTTAGATGCGTGCATTTTTGCGCTTTAATTGCAACATTTCAGTCGCTTCAAATGGATATTCTTCTATGCTACTACTTAGGCATGCGGGGGCGCTCGTCGTTTTGTGCGTACAACAGGGCGTATGATGAACACACCAAATACGAATACCAATTGATATTTGATTGGTGCGCGAAGTCGGGTCTTTCGGGGATTAGGGTGTTGAGGTGCTCATTTAAATTGCGCGTTTTGATGATTTTTTATACATTTTTTTAGAAATTTTTTAACAATTTCTTAAAAAGAAAAAAAAAATTATTTTCGTGTCTAAATCGCGTGGTTGCGATGTTTTGACAATTTATTTATTTAAATTTTGGGGGCCAAATATATTCGATTCTTTAGTGACAATTGAATTTATTAATCTTTCGAACTCCATCATTTTTCAAAGATAATTGTATCTAGAATATTCAAAGTAAAGGTATTGTCTATGTAGCAAATGAGTACTTTGGAGAAGGTAATTAGTGCACCAGAATTGAAGCGTCCAAGTACAGTTTTAGCAAAATTATGAAGTAGCTGACTTTTAAATAAAAGTTTTTTAGTTTCAAGTCGCTTAAAATTACCGTTGATTTTTAAGATTTTTTTCCCAAGGGTGCTGCACATTTTCTTCCATATAAAAATATGTTTCATGTTCATGCGTTATAAGAAATAAAATGTGCAAGACTATTACAAAAAAAAACCAAAATCAAGCTTTAACAATAAAATGTTACTCATACGGCATGTACGAGTATGTATGTATGAGTGTGGCCGCGTTTCATCATAAAAATCATTACGCATTTTCCTTTGACCATTCACAACTTTTTTTATCTATCCATCAATTTTCTTCTTCTTTTTGTAAAAGAACAGGCTTTAACAAAAATTAAAAGAGAAAATTCCAAAAAATCTGTTCTTTAATCATTTTTTTCCATGTTACAATTTTAAAATTAAAATATCTTGGGAAAAATACCTGATCTATGTAGAAAAACAGAATACAGATTCGTAATCTACGCCTAAAAGTTAAGTTTACGTATTTCGTTTTTTTTTTGTTAGTTCAAAATTTGAAAATTTTCTTATAGTGTAATTTATGTATTTTGAGCGAAAAAATAAGACTCAAATACGTGTAAATACCTATACTTTTCATTTTTATTGGTTTAACTCGAAAAATATAAATCTTTGAAAATTATAACAAAAAATACAAAGGAAAATTTTTTTATTTTTTTTACTAAAATTTTAAAAGTAATGATTATTTTCCGTCTAACCCGTGACAAAAAAGTTTAAAACTTTGTATAAAAAATATCTGAAAACAATGAAACTCGAAGCATTCACATCTTAAAAAAACGGTTTTTAATGAATTCCCGTTAAAGCTGTCCGTTACAATTCCTGAAATAGTACTAAAACAAAAAAGCATTTGGTGTCTTTTAAAAAAGTTTTTTTTTTTAATCTGTACGTTTTTTTTTAAATAATGACTTATATATTATGATTGTGTGTAATTCGAAGCCGTATTTAAAATAGTATTGAAATTTTTCATACATTTTTTAAATATTTAAATTCGATAGAATAATACGAGCACATATGTGTAGTTATAAAACTCTACCTTCTTAGCTTAACTGAATGATGTGATTACACATGTGAAAACGTACCGCGAATCACTTCACGTGCACTTTAGCGTATAAGCAATAAGCGACAGATATTTGCAGTTTCTTAATGCTGCGTACTTACATGAGTCAACGATTTTTTCATTTACTGCCACTCTTATTATTATTGCGATGATGTATTTACTAGGCCCGCTTCTTAAATATTTACGTGCAATATTTTCAGGTATGAATATAAAAAAGAAAAGAAAAAAAAACATAATAATTTAGCCGCATGCGCCACTCCTCCGCCGCCAAATGTGCGCAGTAATACTTTAAGCTTCCTTACCCTTGCCCCTTTAGCACTCCTACTTATTGCTTTTCCGTTCGTCTGACGCTTGGTTCTCGCCGTGGTAGCGGTCGTGCGCGAAACTTTTCGACGTCACCTTCATTACGCCACACTCCACCACTCACCGTTGCACACACAGTTCTTTGTATCGAAGTTGAGTTGGAGAAGAGTGGAAATTCAATTTCACAAATTGGCAGACTTCGACTGCATATCCGCGTATATACATACGTGAGTTGCCGCCAGTTGTCAGTTGCAAGTTGCTAGTGGCAAGCTAGCTGGCCGAGGCCGTGGCAAAGCTTCTGCGGAAGGCGGATGTGCCGACCGACGTCGTCATCCGCCATTCGCGTTATCGTTGTGACATATTGCATCGCGTTGCATTTAGTAATTGCAAAAGTTATGAATGCAACTGGCAGTAGTTTCTTGCTCTTTATTGTTGTTACTGCACTATCGTATAGCTTGTAGTAGGCAGAAGAATCCCGGCATTCAACGAGAATTGCCTACAAATGGAAATCTGCATACATATTTAATACGTACATATGAATGTACATATGTACCTACTCGTGCATGTGCATGTATATGCAAGCGCTTGTGTGTTCACACATGATTTTTCATTGCACATAAATCTGATTGCAGGCGTATTTGTATTATGCTCGCCAAATAAAAGCGCGAACTAACCGATTTAATGGACAAGAATTCCACAGAAGTTACCAGTAAAAGCTGGCGGCACTTTTTCTGTAAATGCATTTGAGTGCTTCTTATAAATGTATGTGTATGCATATACGCATATTTATATGTAAACCTCTATACATGTAAATTGAGATGCAAGTAAACTCGACGTTATGAAAAGCATCGCCGATTTAAGCGCTTTATAGTTGTAAAGAAGTTTTAAGTGATTTAAACTAATGGAATTCTTATGTTAAAATGAATTACGGATGCACACATGAATTATATCTGCACAATATGTATTTATGTAGTATAGTACTTAACCAATAAATCTTTTCTTATGTACGTGCTTTTGCTCTTAGAGATATTATAGATAATCTAGAAGTACATATGTACATATATCGTCGTGAAAATCTTTGGGTGAACATTTAGATAAAGAAAAAAATACAGATAAAGATCTGAATTAAAATCAGGGAAGTGATAAATATAAAAACGAAAATAAAGAAAAACGGCAGAGACAAAAAAATAGGAAAAGAAAAAGATGAAATTGAAGAATAACATGTTATATTGTGTTGTATTGTATTGTGCTGTATTGTATTGTGTTGTTTTTTGTTGTGTTGTGTAGTGTTGTGTTTAATTGTTTTGCGTAGTGTTATCTTATGTTATGTTATTTTATGTTATGTTATGCTATGTTATGTTATGTTATGTTATGTTAAGTTATCTTACGTTATGATGTTATGTCAAGTTATGTTACGTTATGATGTTATGTTATGATGTTATTTTATTCTATTTTATGTTATGTTATTTTATGTTATGTTGTGTTGAGTTGTGTTGTGTTATGTTATGTTTCGAGGGCACGATAGATTTCGAGAATTAAAAAATGTATTTATATCAATATAAATCGATAAACTTTGTATACCTCTGTAAATTTCGAAAACTCGGTTAATTTTGATAGCTCCATATTTTTCGAAAGCTATTGACAAATTTCGATAACTCGTTACACCCTGGTAATACGATAAAATTCGATAAACAGTAGTAACTCGATAAACTTATATAACCTTGAAATTTCTATTCGATAAATCTACAAATTTCAGTAAATCAATAAATATCGATAGTTCGATAATAAATATCGATAACTCTAAGAAATAACTATAGATAACTTGATAAATTTCATTAAATTTACAAATTTCAATAATCCCATAAATTTTTTGTAGCTCGACAACCATCCGAAAATTTCGACAACTAAGTTTCTGTTTCTATAAACTTCCACAACTCAATAAGCAA
>NW_016163589.1:21626-35762 GCF_001687245.7 Rhagoletis zephyria | reverse complement strand
AAGAATAAGTAAACAAAAAAGTTTATTCCAAATGTTCAGAATGAATAAATAAATGCAGCCATTACGAAAAAATTATTCATATAACTTATTTTCATTATAAATGGATGCAAAATTAAGCCCCAAAGACTGTCATTTGTTCAGGAATAAGTACAAAATTTTTAAAATTGTTTCTCTAAGTTCCAAATAACACTGATTTACAAAGAGTTATAGTGAATACTACGAAAAAACTCATGTATAGGGAAAAGCTTATATGGACTTCCGAGGCCCAAAACGCTTTTTAACTTTTTTACGTTAAGAAATATGCCAATTTTGCAAACAAATTTTTATTTGCGAATTATATAAAAATTTTGGAATTTTCGTGGATATCCTTATGTACAAAAAATATAGATGTTGACGCTTTTAAGGCGCATCCTAATACGTATATGAGTTTGTTTATAAATGGCAGTGCAAGTTATCAAATTTGATGTCAATTATTTGTGCAGTTAAAGGCACTTAATGAGTTTTTCATTACTGCAGTCAATTGAATGAGTGCCAAAAATTTTAACTGTGTGAGCCTTTACAACGTTAAGTAGCGCTAGTTTCATTTCTTTTAATTATTTTTGTTTTGCCTAATTTATTTTCGCCTTAATTATGTAAAAAAACTGCAACCTTGTTCCACTTGCATGCAGTAATTAAACGACGTGGGAACCGCATTATTGAAGATATACAGCTGAAATGTCCGCACCCTTAATGGGGAAGATGCCTCTGCACGGCAGGTTGATGTCCTCAGGAGGACTAAGACTGAAATCAGCGCCTTCCAAGAAATGTAATAGACGAGGCAATGTTAGAAAAGCGCAGTACCTTGCGACGTCTACTGTGTTGGATTAGTGTAGGATTTGTGGTGGGAGAGAGATTGCTTTGCCTATAACTATCGTTTATGAAGACGGACAAGCGGCTCGTACATCCAAATATGTTCTCTATAACAGCTTGGATTACACCTACGAACGCTGCTCCTAAATACGAATTAAAATCCTGCTGCACGATTTCAATGCCACGGTGTGCCGCGATCACAAAAATTTAGCTTTTATGATGAAACTTCTCGAGGCTTATATCTTCGCAGGATCCCGAATTACTGTGGATGTCAGTAGCACTAAGTTTCAGCATAAATGATTCCATCTTTCTGAAAGGCTGTCTTAGGAATACTAGCAATCAAATCGATCATTTTGGAACAGACGAAAAGCAAACTTTCGATGTTTTAAATGTTCGTCCGATCCCCACGCCCTTGCGCGTCCACCATTGCAAGAAAAGCTCTACGTCGAAAAGCTGCAATCGCAAAGGACGGTCTGCATATTCGCCATCGAAATGGAAGGTTCGAGCGAGCCAGAAAGAACCACTGGTACAGCGGAAAGCGGGCGGTTTTTTCGCAGACAAGACATATAAGCTGATATACGGGAGTTCGAAAAGCTTGGAATGCTAGCCGATAGAAAAATTCTATCAGAAAATAAGCTCACTTGCCGATGTGAGCGTGCTAAAGTATTGCAAGAAACAGTTCTGCTCTCTCCTGTCTGACACTTGACGACAAAGCTGCCGGAGCTGACGGTCTGCCTACTCTGCAATCCAAGTATGGCAGCGAGGAGTTGAATCGGTACATTCCTTTTTAATTTGGCTTTTAAAGTCTCCTTGAGCGTATTGTTAAGTACTTGCAAAAAACCATACGCCAAATCTTGGAAAATTTCCTATCGTGTGACTTCTTTTGAGCGAGTGGGTGTAGGAAAAATCAGTTAGGCATTATTGGCTCGGCACTGACGACACTGTTACTAATTAGAGTTTCAAAAAGGGAAAGGACTTCATATATTTGGGAGCCAACATTAACACCGATAATAATGTCATCCTTAAAATTTAACGGAAAATATTACTTGTTAGCAAGTATCTCTTTGGGTCTCTCGACGACCAACAACCTTACGCTATAAGTCACACATCATGAGCGCGCTGGTGAAGGCGCAGAAGCATAGACAATGATGACATTGGATAAGGCTGCACTTGGGGTTTACTAGAGAAAGACTAGTGCCGCAGGCAATGGAGCGGATAGTAAAGGAGAAAAGCATAAATCAGCTGTCAGAATAAGCATAGGGCCGTAAGGTAGATTTAATGAATCGAACAGACAGAACTAATAACTAAAAAAAATAAAACTTTAGTCTTTCAAAGTCATCAAATTCATCGCATATCTAATAAAGATGAGTCATAAATTAAACACAGCTTCTGACGAAACCAAAACTGTCTACCTACTCGTTCCCTATTAGTTATTCAATTAAATATGCACAATTTCCCCATTCACCGAACCTACCCCACAATCAACTGCAATAGAAACTGTAAACCGTCGCATAGCCAAGCAGAATTACAAAACTAGGTTGCAAGCACAAATTTGAATATTTAATTCTAGACGCTCAACCAGAAGATATCACAAAATTTTTGGATTTCATTAAAATTTGCAGGCAGTTCAGCTCACAAGGCAGGCAGGAGCTGGCTAAATGTAGACGAACATACGAACATACTAACATACGAGAGTACGTGCATATTTTGCTTGGCAGATTAGATTGGTGGAGGCTATCATGGTCGAATGCTTAACTGACACAAATATTTAGCTGGGTGACTGCAGAAGAAATGCAGAAATGTTACAATCGCCCAGCGTCGTACTACATACATACATACATACAAAGGTATAAAATTTTCATAAAAACAGCAGTGAATTTTAAATAAAATTAAATGGAAGTGAATAGAGACTGCCAAAACAATGGCATCCTCAAAAGTGGGTTGCAATAAAATCTCACCAAATGATAGAAATATTCTTGACAGAAAGTAAAGGCNAATTCAGCTGGACGTGCAGCGTGAAAAACGGTTTTGAAAATAAACAAAATCTGGAAATAAAAAGCAGAAAAAGGAGATTATTTAGCGCATAAAGCGGAATAAAGTTTCTATTCTAATTTTGAGTGGTTCAGTGTTGCACTTCAGTGGCATATTTAAGAAGAAAAATTGTAAACGAAATTAAAGCAGTCAGGCGATTTATTTTGGTAGTATTTAGAACTCTATTGGCACATTAATAGCGTAAAATTCTGGAGTTCCAAGGCGTAATTTTTTGTTAAAAGTCAATATTCAATATTGCCAGACACCTACCATTGGCCGCTGAGGTCGAAAAAATTCACCTGCGGTTAAAACACTTACTGTTAAAATTAATGATTCGATTATTTTTTATATGACATATGAGCTGGAAATCACGTTACTCATACGCCATTTATCCCCACGATCATTCCAATTGAAAATTGCCATTGAAAAATTCACTATGAAGGAAATGTTCTACAACTAAGAGATATATATTATAATTTGTATGCAAAATTTAACAAAATAACAATCATTTTTGATTTTTATTATATAAATCCAAAATAATAATTAATTCTGATTTTTATCTTAATAATCTGCGAATATCAGTTAATTTTGATTCTTCTATTATATGTCTTAGATAACAGTTATTGAAGTTATTATTTATAAAAGTCATCAATAAAAATTAGTCAGTGACTTTTACTTTTTTAAGTCAGAAGCATAAAAATCATTATCATTTTTCACAGTTAAGAAGATGTTGGAGAACAAAAGTTTACTACGACTTATACAAATAATTTTAATAAGTAAGATTTAAAAAATAAAAATCTGTGACTTATTTAAATTGATGACTTTTAAAAGTAAAAGTCACTGACTGATTTTAATTTATGACTTTTATAAATAAAAGTCTCCAATAACTGTTATCTAAGACATATAATTTAAAAATTAAAAATAACTGTTATATGCAGATTATTTAGATAAAAATTAAAAATAATTGTTATTTTGGATTTATAATATAAAAATCAGAAATCACTTTTATTTAAGAAGCAATTAAATAAAAGTCAAAAAATAATTGCTAAAGATCGATTTTTTTAAATAAAAGTTGTAACTGTTACGGTCCCTGAATAAAAGTATGTAACTTTTGACGTACCTTTCCTACCTGCTCTTTCTAAACCTGCCCAAGCAAGCAGATACACATATGTACATTCTTACCCTAAGAAAAGGTTTCATTAAAATTTTAATTGAAATTATATTAAATAATAAAATAAACATAATAAAAACCAATTCAAAACAATTTTAGGGTTCTTCCAAAATGAAAATTAAACACAAGAAAAATTTGAAATATTATAAAAAAAATTTCAGCAAAATTAAAAAAAAATTTTAAATTTTTAGAAAAATTATGGGTATGCAGTTGTATAGGTCGCTAAATGTTGCTATAGTAAAGTGAAGTGGGTAAGAGTTCGCTTTGATTTTTAAGAGGAAACCGTTATTTTTTTTTAATGCACAATATGAAATCCATACCGCCATTTGCAGTTTTTCCTCCAAACATGTAAGAAGATATAATTTATTAAATTATACTCCTTTCTTTTACACATTTTTCCATTGCCCATTTTGCCACAACTCGTTTTTGAAAATCCACGCCAATCTCCGTCTCGGACAACCTGCCTGATTCAGCGAATGATGCCGCTGATTTTGCTTTTTTGCTTGTCTTCAAAAGTAATATTTTTTTCTCCACTTTTTCAACTGCCTAGCAGCGAACTCCGCAATTTTTGGCATGAAACTGTGTACATATCCATGCGCTCGCGGGTGTAAATGTGTGTGTGTTTCGTAGTCATAAAAAAATGCGCACACTTATATCCGTAAGCGTATTCAAATGAATGCAATTTGTATGCGACGCGACGACGAATGCAGGCGCAGCAAAATCAGCCTTAAAATTATTGCCCAAAAAAGTGAAGAAAAAATATGTATCCATGTACATACATAGATGGTGTCTATGAAAAATAAGAAGCTGAAGCGGAGGTAGTAGAGGAAGCAGCGCGTTAAAAGCTGCGCGTAAAATGAAAATACGACTGAACGGCTCACCACTTTACGCCACCTTTGGCAAGAGTGCAATTGTAAGGCTTTTCCGCTGCGAAGTGCGGACGGAAATTGAGATTTTAGGAGAGTTGGTTGCAGCTAAAAAATAAGCGCAGGCTGTAAAACAAAAGAGGTACTCACCGCCACTCGAAAGCGTACTTGCATTCTACTTACGAGCTAACGAACGGGCATACAAATGTACATACATATGTACATATATACATATTTATGCATGCATATATATATATGTATCTGTGTATGTATGTATATGTATGTATATGTAGGGTGTTTTAAGGATCAGTAATTGTGTATGACCTGCAATCAGTTTTGTGAAGTATTTCAGACACATTCATACATATGCAGTTGCAGGGTTGCAAGCATTGCGGAACATGCTAGATTTAACGGTAGTTTATGCGCAAGTGAATGGGGCAACTTTTGGCCGAATTTTCACTTTAGCAGCCGTTCGAAAGAAATTTCTGGCAAGTAAACTGCGAGTATAAACTTCTATTCAACGAACTCTCTGACGTACATACATATCTACTAGCTAGCACTGAAGTTGTTTTTCCCCCAGTTTCGGTGGCTTAATGCCGCTTCAAATGTGTTCGTAACTTTTCATTCACACGCCGCAGTCATTTAATAGTATTTTGCTTCCACGCAAAGTTTGTTACGTGTTGTAATTAAGTTTGTACTAATGTATAAATGTATGTATGTATGTATGTCTATATTTGTGCACTGCCTACACCAATTCTTTACATTTTTTTTTTTTGCCCGTATTTTCTTAACACTTCTCGTATTATTCTCAAATGAATTCCACTTAATTGGGCGTTTTCATAAAATGAATTTGCGCGCATTTTAATTAGTTACAAAATACTTTTTAATTTTCACTTTACCGTATTCTCCCTTAGTAACTTGTTGGATTGGCATAGAGCACCAAAAATTTGTTTGCAACATTTGTTTTGGTTAAGTGTTACTAATTAGCGATAAATTGTGAATAAAAGCTGTTAATTTCTTTTTGTTTGCCATTGCTGCTCACTTAGACGATTAACAATTTTTCGGTAGGAAGGTGCGAAATTAAGAGAATAGAAAAATTGTTGGTGCTCACTTACTGAAGTAGCGGACGTTCTACACTAATGCGATCGATTTTGTCGATGTTGGGCTGTTCTTCAAGTGAATTCTATCGAATATCTTTCGTTTGTCTTCTTGAGGAAGTACGGCTTAAGCCTAGATAACAGTATGTAAGTTCGTCGGTCATGTACCTTTGACTTTCCAATGACTGGCCGCCATACTATGTGGTTAGCTAGCTTCTCTGCATTCTATCAATAAGCTGATAGCTGATTGTCTATATATAAGTACATACATATGTAGCTACCGAAAATAGTCTATAAGCCAAAGTTCCGCCTCTTTCATAGCTATGAGCTCTGCTTAGAAAACTTTGCAGTGTTTTGAAAGTCTAAAACAAAAACTCAAAGAGAAATTTTTCAACTGGTCTCGCTTGCTACTTTTAATTTAATTTTAGGTAATCTGTGTATATGGGTGTAGAGTGACTACTGCAAATTGCTAGAATTATCAACTGAAATTAATAAAACCATGCTTGCGTCCAACAAAACGTCTCAAATAATATTAACAACCTTGGTCACGCTTTTCTCCGAAAATCAAATTGCAGAAAATCTATATTTTACACAAAGTTCGCTGGACAAAAAAAAACAAGTGTTGAGCTGAGCGAGAGCGGGAGACCAGGTTTACAGTTGTGGGCGTAGATGAGTTATTTATCGAACTCAATGAGCCTCCCACTTAGAATTCATCTTGTTCGTACGAGACAAGTTACATCTCTCGCTACTGATGGGAGTGCTAATTGGCCCTTGCGCGATAGGTAGGCATGCCGTAAGGCTGAATATCATCAATGACCCTTACTGCACGAGCTGCATGGAGAATGATGAGGTGGAATCTTCTCAACACTTGGTGCTCTGGTGCCATGCCTTTGCGAGCCTAAGGTTTAGGTACCTCGGGTCGCACTTTTTTCACACTCCCGATGAGCTTTCGGAGATGAACATAAGTCGATTGAAGAGTTTCGTTGCGAGCGCGGAGGGTTTCTCTTACAGAAAGCCCCTCTTTTCCTATCCCTCCCGTCCCTTTCCTCTCCCCTGATAGGGCATCACAACCGACTGCACACTCGTGACTAAGTGGGCGTCCATCTACGGAGGCAGCCCGATAACCTAACCCAAACTTTATCATCCAGTGGATTTACAATGTCTCTAAACATGCGTTGCTCCTCACCTTTGACATGAAAGCCGTTGGTCTGTTTGGGTTGAGATCAAAAAACTTCGTTAGTTGCATCCCTCTTTTGAGAAGTTGCGCTAGTTTTTCAACCCAAGCGTAGACAGGTCCTTCTGCATTTTGGTCCTTGCACCAATGGGTGCCAAATCAAAGGATATTTTATTGTACTGTCATCATGCAAACATACATGCATAGATACGTAATGTCCAGCCAGCGCAATAACTATGCCCATGGTCATTAAAAAGCTCATTATCTCTTCTCTTATGCAATAAAGTAGTCATTTGTATGGCTAGGATATGATTTGCGTACTTACATATATGTATACAGATATGTGATCAAGTTATTATTATATCGACGCCTTTGCGCGAAATTATCGTATGTGCCAGGAAGCTCATCTTATGTGACAGTGTTCTTTCTACTTTAAATTTTTTTTTATTTTTTAACTTTAATATTTTGCCAAGTACAAAATACTTTTGTAAGATACATAACATAATTTTGCGCACAAGAAAAAAATGTACTATAACATACGAATAGAATATATAATATATTGGCGTGGCTATAACGATTTAAGCTACAATATTTTTCCAGGTTATGCGTTGTGAAGTATAGAACAAAATTTTAATCAAAAAGTCAATTTCGAAAAATTGACACTTACATACAATAATTTCGCGTAAATGGGTCGATATGTGTGTCTGTATAGGCAAGAAACATATAAAGAAACGAAGAAGAAAAGGATAAATTGGAAGTGGAAGACAGCAGACTTCACTACTAAATTTATAACCCACTTTTCATTGACATAGACTGACCTCCAAGCTAAACTAACGAAAATGGCAAAAAAAAAAACAAAAATCAAAAGGAGAATACAAACACAAATAATATCAACCACCGTCTCATATACATACATATGTACATATATCTGCATTAGGACGACTCAAGAAAAAAAACGGTTTTTTCAAGCGAATCATAAAGTTTTTTTTTTATTGTATACATTCCGCCAAAATATGTAGTCTCAATTTTTGAATCTACATAGAGGTTTAAAAAAACCTTGTATAATTTTCGGCATGTTTTCAATGCAGTTTTCATGGAAACTTAAATAACTCCTTCATTGAAAATATATATTCATTTAGTTAAAAGGAATTTATCAATTAAAAACAAATTTAATACAATTTTGGGGACCTGAATAGGTAATTTTTAAAATGCAAATGAGATGAAAAATTGTTGATATTACTCACATAAAATTTTTGTTATGCTGAAATTCCACTAAGAAATAAACTACAAAAATTTTAAGGAAAAGTTGGGCACTGAATAGCATTAAATTATCTTTCACAAGGCATTTTTAAATGGCACAATTTTTTTTCATTTCAATGCCTTGTAAAAATCCTTCATTCAAATTTTTTATTAAATTGCATAAAAAATTTAATTGTTATTTTGAACATGTTTGAACATGTTGGCTGGATTCTTTAAAAGAACTGGAAAGCACTTCTATCGCGTTGATATTTCCTTTTGTCTCAGATAATTTTCTGGGGAAAACTCCGTTTTTAAAGTGCATACTTACATATGTTAGCTCACGAAAAACACTAAATTTAGTTTAAATATTTCGGTAGGACTTACAAAATTTATCAGATTTTATAACATAAAACAGGTGAGGCAGTCTAAAGTGCATACTTACATATGTATATGTATTCGTGCATCTAAGAACATAGCAGGAAACAAATCTTCTTGTTCACCGCAAATCCTTTCCTTCTACCGCTTTCTTTGCAGCGTGTTGGAAGATGCGCTCCCCCACACACAAACGCATAGTCCATTCACTGGGTGGTGCCTTTGCCCGTACATGTTTGTGTCACACAATAGCATGCACATAGAATAACAAAAGATATAACGGTATCACGTTATCGTGCCATTGTGTTAGTGTACTATGTCCGGATCTTTATGTACATATGTATGTGCACATGGTTGCGTGCCATGCGTGCGGGTATGTGTGTGCGCATGAAGTGAAGTGTAATGGAGTGACGTTCAAGTGGCTGTGGAAGTGGCAGCAAAGTGTTGAATAGTGCCAGCGAAAGTGGCATTGAGTGGAGTGTGTAGTGTTGCTCGAAGTGCATTTAGTTGCAGTTTTGTATGCGCGTGCGTACGCCGGTGTTTGAGGTGTGTCTCGGTCCGATGCACAACCGCACCTATTCACCTTTTGTGTNCCCAGACCGCGCGTACAACAGTATACATACATATGTAGTTAGGTACATTGGTTAGCCAGCAGTCAGGTGAGCAATATCGCTTACACAAATCCAGCTATGTTTGTAATCTACACTCTAAAGCTTCGTCATTAGTTTGCCTGTGTGTAAATGTGTCGCGTTTGGCGATGATATATTGCGCTCTAAATTTAAGATGAGCAGCGTAGAAAACTGTGGCAGGTGAGGAGACTTTGTCGATGTGCTGAGTGCGCGACTAACCTTACAAAAGCAAGGCAACGGGTTATTTGAAAATTATTATATTGCGAAGATTGCCGTTCATTTCGTTGACCTCTTCTTAAAAATTTTAGACTTATTCTTATACTTTTAAGGGCTCATAATATTTGTCGGGCATATGCTGCCAACATTTAACGCGGTCTTACGTTATTTTTCGTGCAATTTTTACCTCATTCACGGTAATATTTCTTCTTTTATTAAGAACATTAGTATAACTCAAATTAGTAATTCATAATTGAAAGGTCAATCACTACGATTATCCAAACAGGCTCAGTTTCACATAGGTCTAGTACTAAAATCATAAAAATGTATTACCATTTTCAAGAAATACTTTTACTCCTTCCACTGTCTGGAAAATGTAAAGTTTTCAACCGAAACGGTCTTGTGGATGCGCACAACGATATTCCAATCGAGTGCGTGCCGAATTACCCTAATTCTAAGGTTCTATCCTCATGTGCTTTAAGATAACAGGAACTGTGTCCGTGGAGAGAAAAAGATCACCATATAACTATTTTTATGCGATCCCGTGTTTACTATGTCTGGCTTAAACTATCCTCTGGAACAACTCAACGTCACGATTACCACTGCTACCAGATATGGTCAAACGGATCCACCGATAGATATTTTTATTAAAGGAACTGATTCACTGAATGCCTCGAGACTGAAACAATTGTCATTGTGGAATATCGTCTTGATGGAATAGAGCGCCTTAGGTATGGAGCAAGAATCTTTTTGGGTGACTTTCAAAAATATAAATATCAACAAAGTGCTTTTTAAAAACAGGCTGCGAGTTGGATCCTTCGCTCGTTAACAATACTTACAGCCTAATAAAACCGTGTAGAGAGAATTTTATGGCTATTACCTCCAGATACAGACGAACTAGACCGGAATGTTTAAATGGCGTTTTACGTCTGGGTTGTACTAAGTAACAGGTTTCTCAGTACTGGGTAAACTTGGTTAATCAGAGGTGAAACAGTCTCCAGCCCGAGTTCTGGGACGCGGTCACTCACGCGACTATAATTGGGTTTTTCCTGTGATGGCGCAATTGTAATTCACCAGGAGCAGGATAAACAGTAGAAAATATTCTCTACAACTACCTTGCCTTTTTGAGGTTCATGTGCAGGTCCCACAAAATTTAGACAGAGAAAAGTTTTAATTTTCCTAAAATACCCAAATTCAATAGGGCTATGCCACTCATTTTAATCCTTTGTTCTCATTGCCCCTTTTCTGGTTAAACTGCGAGTAGTGGCTTTAAAACTGCTCGTTCTAAGTGTAGTGAGCACTTGCCACATCAAGCAAACAACCAGCAAACCATCACTTCAACCCTGGTATATTGAGTCACTGATTCTCTCAGGTTCCCAACATTCTTTCAAGTGCTTGATGTTATTCCGATGACAGTTGTTTTTTGAGCATAGCATATCAAGAAGCGCAAATAAGCTGCCATTTTTATATTGGCTTCCTTCGTTATTACTTACTATGTATTATGAAATGTAGAGCCCCTCTGAATATCGCCCTACTTTAGTTATTTGGAAGCGTTCATCTAAAATATCTGGCAATGGAACGCAATATATATTCTCGTAAATAGACAACTCCTTTACATAGAAGAAAATGTATGTACATATAAAATGATTGTCATTGGCTGTGGGTTGACTTCATCACATTTGTGGAAGAAATATTTTATTTTACCTACGAATTACTGAAATGAGCAAATACATACCAGAATCGGATGCTTCCAGTAGCTGGTTAAGTGAATTGTCAATTTCCAAAATGATATCTGAATTAACATTTCAAATATGCAATAGCTGCTAAAATATTTCATATGTGCGCATGCAGTCACGTTTATTTGCCATTTTCGTAAGCCAGTTTATATAGTGGTATGCGATGAAACCAACGCATGCCACGAAAACACACGTCACATTATTTAAAATGAAATATTTACATTTGCCCATATATATGTGCATGATTTATATTAGGGTTGTACTTATATTCAATGTAACATTTTTTTCAGAATAATGAAATACTGTCACACCACTGGCCTTGGCATACGTTTTCAGGATGCCGCTCACTGCTGACGGTATTACTTGCCACATTTGAAAAACTTCCACTAGGCATTGAAATGTCACAAAATATATGCCATTTGAAAAAATTGCCCTGTGGAAATGTACTAAATTACTATTTTATTATTAATGCCCGACTTTGTCGTTTGTCATTTTTTCCATTTAATGGCTAGTGGAAATCCAGCATAAGATTTCATACAAATTGAAAGAAAGTTATTTTTCCAGAATGTTGAGAGTTTATTCTCGACTCTTGTTCTTCGTATCATTTTCCTTATTGTAAAGCGGTATTCTTTAAAAAAAAAATATTTAACAAATAGTTAATACGGGTATTGCATAGGCATGTATATTTTTATTCCAAGTGACATTAAGGACAACCCTACTATGTGGCAGTTATTTATAAGACATTTGAGAAACAATGAAATTTTTGCATATTGCACACAAATGATTTTACAAGGCTGTTGAATTTTTACATTTGCTTCACTACGCTGATGCAGTGGATTCAGCTTTATTCCTATATGGTTTTGGTTTATTTTTTGCATTGCGAATGCTATCAAATATATACGAACATAAATGCTCAGAATGAAAAAAAAAATCGATTAAGTCATGTTTGTATGTCCGTCCATCAATGTACGCGATAACTCAAGAAAAAATTGAGATATGTCATTTGGTAGATAGGTTACCCTTTATCCAGGGTAAGTTGGTATTGAAATGGGTTTGTTTATTACAGTGAGCTAATATAAATAATAGTAAAAATAATATTTCTTCTTCTTCTTCTTTTTTGGCGCTGTAACCGCCTAAGCGATTTTGGCCGAGTTCAGCAAAGCACGCCAGTCGTTTTTACTAGCTTACTAAAATAATATAAATATGTGCAAAAATATTCTAAAAACACACAAAAAGTTCCGAACAGCTCTCTTACATATATCGACGTCCGGCTACTCCAGGTAAACGATCGATACAAAATTAACTGGTATCTGAATATAATACATTTTTTTTTTCAAATTTTTTCAAGTATATTCTTCGGGTATAACAGAATAAAACATCTCTTTGAGGTAAAAGTTTCGAGTGACGAAAGCTGAACTAGAAACACAAAATTTATGATATCAATTTCGTGACGAAAATTATACGCAATTTTTGACTGCCTTTGAAACGTACGGAAAATCTTTTTTATTCATACGAATCGTTGCATAAGTTCTGTTTTTTATTTTGTATTTCTAGCAGAAAACGCAACGTTCCGAATAAATAAATAAAAGATTTTCCGTACGTTTCAAAGGCAGTCAAAAAATGCATATAATTTTCGTCACGAAATCGGCCGCTGTGGTGTAGTGGTAAGCAGTGCGCGCTTCGACTCCGCAATGCCTGGGTTCAACCCCTGGTAAAAGCAACATCGAAAAAAAATAATCGAAAAAAGGTTTTTTCTTAACAGCGGTCGTCCCTCGGCAGGCAATGGCAAACCCCCGAGTGTATTTCTGCCATGAAAAACAGCTTCTCATAAAAATACAATCGCCGTTCGGAGTCGACGTTAAACTGTAGGTCCCTCCTCTTTGTGTGACAACATCAAGGCGCACGCCACAAATCGGAGGAGAAGCTCGGCCAAACACTAACATATGTGTAAGCGCCAATCTATTATTATTATTATTATTAGCACAGCTGCATCATTCAACTTGTCAACTCGCGGAAAATTCCCCGATTTCCAGGGAAATTCGTTTTAAGTGGCAATCGGGGAATAGGAAATTTTTTTGGGGAACTGGGTAAGTTATTTTTATATCTTAAAACAACCAAATTAGACGGATATGTTAATTTTTAACCATTTGAACCTTTTTGGAGCGACATTTTTTCAATTTGAATCGCAAAATCTTCACAACAAGAGTTTTCCCAGAAATAAGCTGCATACCAGATAAAAGCTAAGGTTTTGGGCTAGATTTGTAGAAATCTAGAATAAAATCGACTGACCAGTTTTTGAGAAAATGCCCGAATGGTATATTTTCAGCAGTCCGATTTTTAGTTTTCGGGCGATAACGTTATGACATATTTATATTTTATAAACACAAAAGATATTGTTAGATAGCCTGTTTGAAGACCCTTCTACTGATATCCACATCAATGACATGGACTGAGTAGTGCGGCCTCAGTGGTAGTTTAAAAAATTGGTTTTTTCGAAATTCAGACAGCAGCCACGCCCACAAAGGCATACGAATCAAAACATCCTGGAACAAAACCTTCTTAGTTTTTTTTGTACTTTAATTCCTGAAAGTTTGAAAAAAATTAAATGATGGTACGTACAGACGCCACATACATACCAAAGCATCTCCTAGTGGAGACACGAACCAAAACACATTTACCTCTATATATTTCCAACTAGTAGCCGGAACTTAATATATAAGGTATTGTTTGAAAGGTATTGGCCTATAGAATAACAC
>NW_016163589.1:0-20613 GCF_001687245.7 Rhagoletis zephyria | reverse complement strand
CTATCGATATTGTTATAGATTTTTTTATAGGTTTTAATTCGATATTTTTATTGACGTTGCTATCGATATTGGTATCGATATTTTTATGGATTTTGTTATGGATTTTGTTATCGACTTTATAATCGATTTTGTTATCGACTTTGTTATCGATTTTGTAATCGATATTTTGATAGATTTTGTAATCGATTTTGTAATCAGTATTGTTATCGATTTTGCTATCGATTTTGCTTTCGATATTTTTTCGATTTTGATATCAATATTTTCATCGATTTCTTTATCGATGTTTTTATCGATTTTGCTACCGATATTATTATCGCTTTTGTTATCGATATTTTTTGCTTAGTGTGTGCTTTTGTTTTTTTACTTGGATATGCTCTTAACCATACCACGTATTCTACGTTTAAATTTAGCGGCTGTATCTCCGATACAGCCTGCAGGCCAAGACGAAGGCGCTGGACTGTTCCTTTTTTATGTAGTGAGAGGGAAATCTTTGGCTATAAGAGCGTTGCTTTTGGTTTGGGTTTTAGAGGAATCTATTAGACAAACTACAGCTTATATTATACGGGCATGTTCTGAAATTCAAAACTTAGAACTCGACTCGATTTGCCAAATATTTTTAAATTATATCTGATGAAAAGAGTGAATATTCTAATTTAAAAGCGTAAAAGAAGCAGCAGCGGTATGAAATGTATCATTTTAATGCGAGACTTGTAAATTTTTGGGTTAAAAAAATATCTTAATTTTGTACAACGCCAAAATTCATTTAAATCACTTCAGACATTTGCTAATTTTCTTTTTCCTAAGTAGCCAAATTATAGAGCTCCAAACCTTTGGTAGAAATTTAAAATTAAACTTTTTTCTTCATGGAAACCTCATAGTATCGTCCTTTTTGTTTTAGCTAAAACTAAACTCAATTCTTGCGCTTAAATTTCAATTTGTGTTCTACTTTTGCGCTAACAAATATTTCGTAATGCTTTGCATCACTGCTTCTCTACTCTCCCCCACCCTTCTGATACAATTTCTCTTCGTTCTTTAAAAAATAAAAAAAAAACACAACATTTAAGCTACTTTTATTTCCTCATTGCACTCGAAAAGTTCATTTGTTTAGTTGATTTTATGTTAAGTTTGCGCTCTCTCCTCATTTCATTTATTTATTTGTTTTTGATAAGTTTTCGAAAATTTTATGCGCTACCTTATTTCCATCGCCATTTCCATTTCGTTTACTTTCAATAAGCGTAAAAGCGAAACAACAATAACAACACAACTAAAAACAACTTAGAAGTATCAGAAGTTGCAGCAGCAATGTATGGAAATGGATTTTCAAAGCGGCTTCAGTGTAGTTGCAAAAAAAGTTTTCCTTTTTTTTTTGGTTTTTGTTTTTTTTTTCAGCTTCAGTTAGTTGTTCATTGAAACTGTTGCCATTTGGCATTTACAATGGCTGCGCTGAACTCAGTAGTTGCCTTAGCCGAATAGCGTCGCAGCCCGCCAGTTATTTAGCAGCAATGCTGCTGATTTGCCTCACAAAAAGGCTGTAAATCAGTGTTGTAGAGTTGTAAAAGAGGCCAACTTGCTGCTTGCTGTGTAACTGGCTTTTGTCGAAGAAAAGTTGCTGATTTTCTATAGCGTATATATGTATTGTGCTAGTTGTTGTTATTGCCTTTCTTGTGCTATCTTTTGTTTGCCTTTCGTTGCTGATTTGTTGGTTGCCTGTGTGTTTGTGTGTGTGTGCTTGTTGTTATTTGTGCTATTGTTAACACGATTTGTTGCTGCAGGTTTATTTGATTGTTTATTCTGCTGTTTGCAGTTAATTCCCGTTACATTTGTTCCGATTTAAAGTCACTTGAGAGCAA
This sequence comes from Rhagoletis zephyria, assembly GCF_001687245.7. Taxonomy (NCBI): domain Eukaryota; kingdom Metazoa; phylum Arthropoda; class Insecta; order Diptera; family Tephritidae; genus Rhagoletis; species Rhagoletis zephyria. The sequence continues at coordinate 18,763 of NW_016163589.1, read as the reverse complement.
GTAAATAGCGGTAGCCGAGGTAAAAAGAGAAAATGCAAAATTATTTATTTATTGTAAATGAAACTTAAATAATTTTCAGGCTGCTTTCATTTCATTTTACCTTCTCCCCACCCAGCCTTCTCATTTCAATGCGGAGCAGCCACCTTCTGCTGGCGGCGGCAATACAATATTGCCGTATAGTAGATTATACTACTTATAAACACCTACATACACACATACACACTTGTTTCTTCATTGACGCATGCAATTGTCGCTCACCCACACATACATACATACGACCTCAAATTGCAAGTTTTGTATTGTCGTTGCCACTTGTACGTACGTTGATTTGCCATTTGTTGCACGTTCATTGTTCATTGTGTATATTTTGCCGTTTGTCTGCATCACCTGCAACTGAAAAGTCACCCAACAGACTATCTAAGGTTTTCCACTTGAATGCACAAACTCAAGAGCTCCGGTTGTTAGCTACAAATTCCATCAAAAAAACGCCAAGTTCAACTTTTGCAACATTTTGTTTTGTTGAAGAAAAACAAAAAACTTTTATACTTGAAAGCCAACAAGAAATTCCACTAGAATTCTTTAAATATAATAATGTAAATAAATAATTATGAATGAATATATTTGTAATTAAGCATGTATGTATGTATGTATTTTGGAAATTATTAATCACCAAATAAAACCACTCGTTCCACAACTCGTATTTGAAACACTGTTATTTTTCTAAATCACTCCATGTGAAAATGCTATTTGACTTATACGTAGGCTGATGCTGTTATCATCTTCGAATATACATATGTATGTTTGTAATATTCAAAATACGGATCAAACACCGATTATAATTGAGTCTAATTATTCTTCAGAAGCGAATTTCCCTATAGAGTTGAGATGATCTCTTACATATTGTTACGATTATCCTAGAATACTTGACGGATTTCCCAAAATCCCCTCCCTTACAGTACAATTAACTTGTTGTACAACAAACATTTTACAATACTTGGTTAGGCAATAACAACAATTGACAATACTTGTTAAGGCGATTAAAACAATTTACAATACTTGCTAACACAACTGATCTCTGTTTTACAACTGAACTTTTAGCTTGCTGATTCGCAACTGAACTTTTCGTGCGCTGTAGCCACGCCCTTATATACCTGCGCCGCTTCATACTCATGGCAACTCTAGATGGTTCTGCTATCTATCGTAGACTCTTTCATTCTCTCGCTATCCGCAGTATTCTTCTACTTGACTTTTCCGTCTGTCGAATTTTCTATGTCTTTCGTCGAAGATTCTGCCATTTTCTTGTTGTTCGCTTCGCGTTGCCAGAGTATTCGCCCCACTGTCCTCCACCTAAGTATTATCGTCCCGATCAGACACACTTTCTGTTCCACACGCTGCCTTTCCAGGTAGACCACATTCGTCTTGGTCTGGATTCGGTACTCTACGCCATTCAGCCGTTTGACAACCTTGCATGGACCTTTCCTGTTACACCGTAGTTCAGAGGTGAAGACTTTCTCCCGCTGCAGCGTGTACAATAACGCCACATGGCCTTGCTTCTGGATTATATCCGGGAGTGCATCATCTGCCACTGGCCACTGGTTGTGACCTGACCATGACTCTTCTCATGGGCACCTTTTTCGCACGATTTATGCCGCTTACTCTGTCCATGACTCGCAGGCTTCGATCCTCGAGCTGCACTGCACTTAGCATATCTTGCTACCCACTCCTTGACTGACTGACGGAATCTAGCCCAATGCGTCATTCGTTTCCTTTATTACTGAATGTCTTTCTTCTCCTGCCGGAACAACTCCATGTCCATCACTGCCAACCTCTACCCAACTAACTGCTTCCGTTTCTTATGGAATCTTCGGGGCTTCCTCGAAGAGAAACCATCTGCTGCAATACTGGTTATTATAACCATCTCTAAATGGCACTTTCCTATCGCGATACGTCAATACAATATGCATGTTTGAATTCGCATACGTTTCACGCTTTGTATACATCTACCGAATTTCGCTGATGAAGATCTGGATTTTTACTCCCTCGAGGTGCTCACCAGATGCGTCCCCAATTGCCAAATGAGCCAATATCCATCTTCTAAATTTGCTTCCTGTGCTCCTGTGCCGCCAATGGTTGGAGTTTTTACCTTGGGAGCGCTTGTCGAAGCAGCTGGATGATTCGACTGCAAATCTATGAGACGACCTTCCAATTCTTCTACCTCAGCCCCGACTTTATCCTGTCCAACCTTGATGCAACAAAGCTTGGTTTAGGCCACACCCGCTAATTTTCAAATTTTTGTACCGCAAAATTTTTTCTTAAGTTTCAATCTAATTTAACCACTAGGACTTAAAAAAAAATATTTAGCGACAGTAGTTGTTTTTTTTGTTCACTTCCGCCAGTCAATTCTCTACCAGAGTTGCCGTAAATTTTTTCTTACATTTTTGCACTCTGTTCTTCTTTTTATGGCACTTATGCTGGAAAAGCAAAAAAGTTTTCTGAAGCACTAACGCATAATTTTCAGTAAATATATGTATAATATTTTGCACCCCTCAGCTTTCGCTTGTTGATAGTTTTGTTAGTTTTTATTATATTTCTGCACTCGCTTATTCAATCTGTTTGTTTTAGTTTCAGCCCTCCACGCTGGCCATCTGCTAGCCATCTACCAGCAGTGCTCGACTTTCGCCTCTTTTCGTCTAAAACTCTAAGAGTACCAGGTTGAGCTGTGCATCCAACCGAATCGACGGGTCATTCATCCACTTAACCAACGCGAACCACCACTCATTCAATGGAGCGCGCACCTGTCGTTCGTTAAGCGCGTCAACACGCCACCGCGCTGCCACTCGCCTCTACTCGCTAGCCAAACGTTTGGGCACAATATCGTCGTACGGCAACACCGCATCCCTTCCTTGCCGCTTGCCATTCATTCAATAAACACTCGCAAATAATTGTTAAAAGAAATAACAGCCAAACAGGATATAAAGGATATAAGATTACAATTACACTTACACTTGGTGTTTGGCGGTGGAGCGCCAAGAGCGGCGCGCGCGTTGGCAAGCAGAAATCTATGAAACAACGCGCGAGTCATTCAAGTAGTTGGTCAACCAAAGCAGCTGTCCGAGAAGGCAATGAGACAGCGGAGTACTTCACGTGCTATGCTGCAAGGCATTCATTCGTGGTTGGCTTACTTCACTGTTTCTTACTTTCTTAGCAAGGAAGTGGCAGCAAACCAAAATATCCTAGTTGTAAGAATATCGCCATAGCTAGCGCCCGGCCACCGCCGCCATTACTACCTTTGAAGGCCGCCAAGCGTATCGAGTTGCAGAAGCTGGCTGTTTCTGTTGTTGTTGGTCAGAAAGTAGTAGCCCTTCTTTCCGCACGCTGCTCCATCCGCATAGGTACCACAGCGGCGGTTGTCTGCGCCCGGCGGAAATGTGCCAGCTTGAAGGAGCACTGGAGTAGGGACTAAGGAGTGGCTATTTTTCTTTTTAAGAGAATACCAAATCAACTTGTAATGGAGCACATCAACGGCGGCTGGTAGTTCATTTTTCGCAACATTTTTCAACATTGCGCAATTGTTGCCATTCTCTTCATTTATTTGTTTTTTTTTTTTTGCTGCGCAGCGGAGCGAGGAGCTGGGCAAAGGATCGCCAACACTTCACTTACCTACTTCGGCTAGCCTTTGTTTTTTCTTTTTCTTTTTATTTTTTGTCGTGTTGCTTTTTAATTTTTCTACATCTTATGCCAGCAAATATTGGCTGAGTGGCAAAATAACTAAATAAATAAGTAAGGTAAGCATTGAAAGCAGAGCTTTGTTCAAACTTTAGTTACATTTTTGTAATTCGAAAGAACAAATTTTCTTCATTTTCGCATTCAAACAATTTTCGTCCACTTCATTCAGAAGCTATTTTTTTTCAGTTTGGATTTTTGTGTACTTGCCGCCTTCGTTCGTCTACGACATGGGCGGTTTTCGGATCAGCGCTGACCAAGCAGCAGGTAGCACAGATTTTTGCAGGTGTGTTGCTGGAATCAAATTTCGAAAGCGCAAAAAAAAAGGTTAAAAGAAAAAAAATAATAATGAGAAGAGGATAAATAGAATGAGGACGTAGAGGAATGGCAAAAGTAATATCTAGCGCTACAGCTAAGACTTAATGAGACACTAGTGGGTCGTTGAGCGTTGCGGCCAGATTTTGATTACAGGCAAAAGCAATGCGGCAAGAAGTGCAAGAACAGAAATACATACATAATTCTTATAGATATACTACTCACTTACATATATAGATACTATTCCGCACATTTCCCCCGAAAACTCTTGCGTAGTGCTACTCGTATCAATGATGATATATGTATGTCTGTATGTAACTATTGGCATTCTACTGTTGTAATGTTGCCTGTGGGAAAATGCGCAGAATTACATTGCAAAAAGTGGCTAACAGAATTGAAAGACGAAAAGATTGAATTAAATTAAATTAAGTTGTACAAAACAAAACTTTCGCATCCATTCACAAGCGTACATACTACTATTCGCAAGCAGGTAGAACTAGAAAGGTCACTGCTGCCAAATAAAGAACTAAAAAGGCGATTGAATAACTCTGTAAGGAGCAGCTAAATTTGCTCGGCATGCTGAGTGGCCAGCGAAAAAGTATCATTGCCCGATTGAACTCATGCAAATTGAAATTAATCTCATTAAAACTGACAATTGTGCTAAAGTTTTTGCTCTTCTTCTTGTGGCATAAAAACGACGAATGCTGCGTGAAGGAAGTTAACTGAATATTGGAATTAAAGCTTTACATGAATTTAAATATCTTGGAAGATATTTTACTTGTAACTTGTTGAAATATTTATTTTCGGCTTTCGTGTTGAAGAGAAAAAAAATTCCAGCTTCTATATCAAAGGAAAATTATTTTAATGCTGCGCGCTTTTCTGCATGAGGTCATAAGTAAAATTTAAATGCCAATTAAAAATGCATCTTTAGTTCTGGCAAATTTTAATTAAGAAAAGTGAACCGTTTATTTTCCAAAGATGCATTTGCATTGAAAACAAAAGAATGACAACGATACAAACAAATAAGAGTCATGGCAGAGATATAAAAAATTTCGAGAATTACTCAGACTTAGAAATAAATTATTTTAAGAACACTCTTATTATTACCGTCAGCGAGTCAAAGTTGTATTGCTGCCTAAGCTAGCAAGGAACGAAGAGCCAAACTACTTTCGACTAATAAGTCTAAATTTTTTCTTGATAAAAATACGGAAAAGGCGTTTAGACAAACACATAAGATCATCCTTGATAGGACTGAAATGGTCAACTTCCCAGTATGCCTTGTATATAGGGTGGTCCTAAAATAAACAGGAAAATCAACTTTTTGAAATTTTTATGCGCCAACCCCCATAATTATAGGAAATCCTAAATAAGGAGACCTGTATTTTATTTATTTACGTATTTTATACATATTTTATACACGAAAATGAATTTTTTGGTAGCATTGTTATAAAATCGTTAAAAATATTTATTTATCGAATAAAAATATTACCCCTCAGTAATCCTCCAACAATAGAATTATGTTGCAAATTTAACTTTAAAATTTTGCCAACTATTTTTTCACGCGCGTGATATAGTTACGAACACAAAAAATATAAATAAAAAATTTTATATAGCCTGATTTCGTATTTGGATTCAGCGGTAAGTTTTTCATGCAAATTTATACAAAAATATCGCGGCTGTCCTACTGTATCAAAAAGCCGCAATTTGTCTATATCTCAAAAACTGTTTTACATTCTTAAGTTTTAATTTCGTATTCGGTTTGAGCGGGAAATTTTACATTACAATGCATATACAAATGTCGCTGGTCAGACAATTTTTTCATTTCTGTAAACTTGTGTTATTGTCGACAAAAATGCATGGCGGATCCGAGTGCGTTCTATTATGAAAAATTTTTAGTCCTTTTGCCATGCCCAATACAAATTATATACCGTTGGAAAGCTTAGAAATCAAGCTATCAACTGCAGCTATCTGCGAAAAAAATGGTATATTGTTTAAAAAATTTAATACAATTTTTTTATTACAAACTTTTTGCAAAAAAATTTTACCAAAAAATTTTAGTTTCCACCGAAAAGCACGGAACAAGTTCTAATAGGCCAGAAATTTTTGATTCTTTTGATCATTTCCAGCTTCTAGAATGCAGATACCGATATCGATGACTGAGTGGAAGATCGACCTATCTCGAAAGCCCTATCTCAGAATATTTTTCAACAACGCCCAATTTGAGAATTTGATTGAAAAACACCCTATCTCAGAACATTTTCAATGTATTTTCGTTTGAGATAGGGCCTTTTCGAAACGAATTCCGGGATAGTTCGTTCTTCAACCAAATTCTGAAATAGGGCAATCTTGAATATCTTTTTCTGAGAAAGGGCGCTTTCGAACTGGTTGCCGATATAGGTCGATCTTCCGCTCAGCCATCGATATGGTCTTATGCTTGTAATCCGTTTGAATTGTTTAAATTATAGAATTGAACATGTAGCACTTACCTTACCTTTTGGTCTTGAATCTGAAAAAAAATAAATAGGAAAATTGATTTGATTTGCGTCTTATAAACAACAGAGATATAGCACATACTTCTTATAATTTTTTGTTTACAAATTTAAGCGGGTATCAAAATTTAAGACTTTCATATATTTTCACCATAAATCAAAAATGTTCGTAGTTTGAAGGAAACCCCATCGCGGCCTTCGTTTTAACTGAACTTCAGGGCTTCTACTTCATTCCACTAAATCTATGGAAAAAAGGATGCCAGCATACATATGAGAAAACAAATTTACATATTTATCTATATATAAAAAAAAATGTTTGCAATGCATATAACCCCATTTACTGGCACGATATGTTTATGTGTACTTATGTAGTATGTATGTAAGTGATCTCCTTACGTAGTAAAATGCTTTATTGTGAAATATCCACTACGTGTGTATATGTAAGTGCATGCATATTTGTATTGTGTGTAAATATTTTTATGTGTTGATATGTGTTCTTCAACGCCACTTAAAATAAAGTTACAGCTGTCATGACTACAAAAATGTTTATGTAACCACTGCTGCTGATGCGAATATTATAACCCCGAGATGATATTTCAGCTGAAGTTGATGACGGTATTTGTGTGTTGTAAAACACGATCAAAATATCAAAATACTGTCTTTGTGTTGTAAATGCGAATATATTTGAATATTATGGGATATTTATTTTCGAACAATACCCATCTTAACATCCGCTACATACTTATTAGATTAACAGTATAAAGCAAGAACTTGGCTAATATAATTACACAGTAAGCCGCAGGCTTTTAATTTCTTGAATAAAGATACCCAGTAGAGATTTGATGCATACGACATCGCTGTTGGTGGCGTGAGCTTGCTGCTGTGTATATGTATGTACATGCCAGTATAAATGAGCTTTCATTTCCATTTAACAAGCGTGGTTTCTCAGAGCGTATGCGTACTCTAACCATACATTTGTACTACTGCTGTATGCATATGGCGTTATTCATGTTTCATTTAAACGTGCGTTTGCTTGCAGTTCGCTAGAATTTGAATTCATTTGTGGAAATTCATGACTACGCATGAATTGTTCACACTAATCCACTCATATAGCAAGCATTCTTCATGAATGCACACAGCCGATTTCTACTGGGTAGCTTTGGGATGTGGAACTAAATGGTGAGACCTTGCCACAAAGTTGCGAAACTACTGAAGAGTTTCGGTGAACTACGACCTCAAACACCGCTTCCACTCTTCTCATTAACTTTTACTAAAGTATTGCCATGAGAGAGTATTTTCGAACTTTTAATCCAGTATAATTTTGAATCCCTTTCACTTACAAAACAAAAAAAATAAGTTAAATTTTTATGCAGAGGCTCATTTAGTAGTTGATCAAAAACGTCCTTAAAGGATATAAACATTACTAAAGCCGCTTGCTTTTATGAACGGGTTTGCATGTTGCTACAAATTCTAAATATTTACATATGTACTTACAGACATATATTTATCTATGTACATTAGACTGCATCACCAAAAAAAATTGCGATTTTTCCGCCGGGATTACAAAATCTATTATATTCTAAGACGTCCACCAAAATATTTCGGAAAAATATTAAGATTTAAGCGGGCTGGACAGATTTGAAAATACCTCCAAAAATGGAGTTTTTTATTAATAAAAGTAGTTTCTTTTTGAAAAAAGTCCCCTCAGATGACAAACCAGATTAGGCATAAAAATATTTAAAAATCTTTTCAACGGAATTGTAATAATGCGATTTACGATGCTGTTTTTTCACTTTTTTCAAAGATTCATTTACGAAAAACTTAAATAACTGGGCCAAAATTATTCTGACTTAGACTTATGGGAACTCGTTAGAATGGTATTTTCCCACTATTTTTATTTGTGTCCAAAAAAATGTCAATCGTATCCCTATTTTTTTTTTTTTTCAAATACCAACACAATCTTAATTCTACTTTGAATGATGTTCGTTCATCCTACCTTTCCCTTTCATCCTTTTAATGAGCTTATTAGACAAGAAATAAAAAGGTTGAGAAAATATCTTTACAATGATACCTTTTTTTAATTTTTTGTGTAAATTTTTTAAGCTTGAACCGTTTTGTCGTTTGAGGGGATTTTTTCAAAAAACATCTTTAAAAAACTATTCTTATTCATAAAAAAAACTCTCGCTTAAATCTTAATATTTTTCCGAAATATTTTGGTGGCCGTCTTAAAATATAATATAACAGTATCGATTTTTTTTTTTTTGATTGGGAGTGATGCAGTCTAATGTAGATATATCTGCTTACTTGCATGCACATAAGTATGTACAAATATATTTTTCACACTGCCTTAACACAAAATGCATTCCACATACATAACTGTAAGTGCATTAAATTCTTTATCACACAATTTCCTTTATCTGCTATTTTTCTCTCTTGTATTTCGCCGCATTTTGGATTACTTAAGACGCATGCCTTCACTCACTCACTCATTCATCCACTCGCTTACTTACCCACTCGGCTGCATATCCTGTACAACGTATAAAAATGACATAATGTCCAAGCACGCTAAGTGCTTATGCACTTGTCTGCTTCAACTACATACATACTTTTCCTGCTCGTTTCAACCAAATATGAAGTGCATACATTTACTAAGTGTACTTTAAGCATTTTTATTTTCCTTGTATTTTGCACAAAGACCGGGATTGTGTTCAAATGTGTGGCCGCATATACAAAGTCGGGTGCAAAAGTGTAGAAAAAAAAGCAACAAAACCAACAATCACACTTAAGTTGCTTCTCTGTGGCAGCAGTAACCAGTACATATTTCATTATTATGATTTAATATACAGTCAAGTCTTGGTGAATTTTCTCAAGGATGTATAGAGAGAGAACGGGCCAAGTGAAATGTTAGTGTGTGAGTTAGTTTTGTTGAAAGAGTACGCAATTTTTCTTAAAAAAGCATTGCTGCGTATGTTATTGTGTGTAGGTATGTGTATTTTGGCAAGTGTTTTTGTATATTTGATGAATGACTTCCGGCGAGAGGGGCATACAGTTCTGCCTGATTCCATTTGAGAAAAAAATAGTTGCTTGATTTGTGTAGTTAATTTGACAGTAAGGAACTACTTATAGAACGCTACTAAGGTCGCTTAGCTTGGAAATTTTCTCAATAAAATGCATGCGTACATTCATATACATATATGTATGTACATTAGGGAGCATCGCCAAAAACAATTACTATTTTTCCACCGCAAAATACTACACTTATTATATAACTATTAATTTACTCTCTTTGTAATTTTACTAAGCTAAGTAACAACTTGTTTGAATTACAAGTAGTTTGTATACACGTTTACACTCTGAAACTTTTAAGCTACCTGGGTTCTCTGAAGAGCTCAAACGTCTAAGGAATTCGAAGAATAAGCCTTACAAAAAGTTCAAACCACGATAATCTGCGTGAATGTGATCTGTTTTTTAGAGCCAAATTTAACTAGCTTAAGAAAAGCTCATATAGAAATTACATACACAACTTAGAAAGTAGCATAAAAAGATATCTTACGTTTTTCTCTTACATAATGTCGAAGAAGAACTGCTCAAATATTCCCACACCATTTCAGTTGGATAGTGTTTGAACTAGTTCTATTTTGGATGCTGTTAATTTTTTGCTCGCTTTCTTCGTCTAATTTTTTTTTTAGATATATCTGATAGTGTTGTTCTAGAGGATCTCTCTTCAAACTCAGATAGTTCTCTCAACTTCGGTTACTTAGTTTTGTCTAATGAGGATAATGTTAATGGCATAGCTGACTTAAAGTATTCCACTAATACTGACACCGATGGCCTCTCAGTTATGTTATTAAAAAGCTGTCGCTCTTTGGTCGAGCCTTTGAGACACATATTTAATATGTCATTGACTGCTGGGGTGTTTTTTAATGACTTTTATTACGCCGATTCTCAAAAGTGGTAATAAAAATGTTAAAATAAGCTATAGGCCGATTTTCAAGCTCATTACTGTGCTAGCAAGCACTTTTTATGTTCTAATCAACATGGATTTATCCCGGGTAGAACCACGGTAACTAACCTAGCGGTTTTTACGCAGGACTGCTTTGCAACCTTTCAAAAGGGATACATAATTGATTCCATTTATATGGATTTTTTCTAAGGCCTTTGATAGAGCATCTCATCGTATCTTGATAGCTAAACTGCAGAGACTAGGCTTCCATTCTGTTGTCTGGAGGTGGTTTATATTGCATCAAAATAACAAGCGCTGTGTTGTCGTAATTGGAAATGTATCATCTCGTTCGTTTGTTGCTTCCTCATGTGTTTCCCAGGGTAGTTCCTTAGGGCCTTTATTATTTGTGCTCTTTATTAGTGATATTTTCTCTTGTTTCTCTAAGTGCAACTTCCGTCTGTATGCTGATGACCTGAAGATTTTTTATGAAATTAGATGGCCGCATGATTCACTAACTTCACTAACACAATTGGTATATGCTTAATTGTCTATTCCTTAATATTAGTAAATGTCCACCTCCTATGTTTAGTTGTTGAGACTGGTTCGTACTTCCTACTGCATCTAAAATTTTTAATTTCAATTAATTTTATAATTTTTAAATCGTTTGAAATGTTGTCCGATCTTTATACTTTCAAACTTTCGTATATTTACGTCTTTTGTCCGCTCAAGGCTTGAATATTTCTATCAAGAGATTAGAGTCAGTTCAAAGGGTTTTTGCTTGGTTTGCTTTTCGCTTGCTAAGATTTACTGAGCCTCTTTTTGCCTTAGATGCGAGACGCACTCTTTTATCTTTTATCACCTTCTTATAAGAATTGGTTTTAATGTTCCTCTACGTATTCTTCGCTGTAATGAATTATTTTTTGTTGATTTAGCAAAAACAATTTATGCCTTGAACACCCCTTTAAGGAGGAGACTTCCGTCAAAATATTTCTCTATCCAAATATATCCAAAAATCTCAATATTTTGATTCCGTTGATAAAAATTTTAAGCTTAAACTCTTTCTTTTAGACAAATTTTTTAAAAACCAATTTTATTTATAAACAACTCAGTTTTGTGAGGTATTTTCATATAGGCCCAGCTTACGTAAATCTTGATATTTTTCCGAGATATTTTGGCGGACGATTCAGAATATAATAAACTATACAAATATTTTAGATGGAAAATCAGTACCGATTTTTTTTAATTAAAGTACGAAACTGGGTATTTATTTATTTATTTTTACAGTCAGTAAGACTTATATTATAACAAAGATTTAACATTCTTAGAATTAGATTAAATATTAAATATGATATGCTCTACGGATAATTTTTAAAATTACATTATTTTTTATTACTGCCATTATTTCATATCAATGGAATAGCATGCCATTGGCCGGAGGTTGTGTAGACGGTTGGAAAGGCCGAATTTCCCATCTGCCCAGTCGCGCTGCCATTGCGTTTGAAAAGGCCAAGTTTTCAATCCGCTCATTTATTGTTTATTATACTTTAGGTGGTCGGAAAGGCCGACTTTCCGATCCATGCAATTGTTCCTACAAGAGAGGTAAAAGAGAGAGCCGTGGTGAAATAATACAGGTTACTCTCGCCTGTAAAATTTTGGCAACCGAGGTTTTGCATTTTGTTGATACGTGGTTTTGTACTTTAAACGACGATGTACATATGTATATGAACATGCAACTTTAATTCACCTACATACATATTAAAAATATCACTCATACGTCATGTCCACCTTTTCAGTCGTTGCACCGACACCCGGCGCAATGACTGACGTTTCAATCACTTTAATGCGCATATTTGTACAGTTTATTGCCTTTTACAGTCAAATGCAATTCAATTAATTTAAATTAACGCATTTTTTACACATCCGCCTGAGTACGCAGGCGCACACATGCCACCCAGTCGCATGCATACAATTTCACAAACGAGCAGCTGCATTTATTTGCGTTGGCAATTTTGGCATTGCCTGTGGCCGCATTTTGCTGTTGTGTTCAGCTGTGTTATGCTACGAAATTTTATGCCTGCGAAATTTACAGAATATATTCACTTCATATTTATGCGATTTTCAATATGATTATTCGTTTTTGTTTTTATTATCTTAGCCATTGCGCTTTTTACTTAAAACTTGAATGCATAACTTTTTTGTGAAAAATATCGTTTTGCCTTTTGGAATTTTTCAATTATTTTTGCTACATTTTATTGCTATTGAGTTGCATTATGATATTTATTTACAAATAAAAGAGCATAAGTTGGGCGTACATATATACGAGTATCATGGACTTTTTATTGCATACAACATACAAAAAACTTGTTGCTGTTTATAAATATTTAAAAAGCAAATTGTTGTTTCAGCTTTTAAAATTATTGACTTAATTTATTAAAGGTGTCCACATTGCAATATTTACTACTTTTTTAACTGTTTCTCATTTATCGCTTTTTATTTACGTAATATTATTATTCATCTTTTTTCCAGCCGTTTAACCCATATCTACATGAAAGTATTTATTTGCATTTTATCCGCAATTATGTGGTTTCCAGATGTGCACATCCACATCCACATAACTGAATAGACGCTTGTTTACTATTTCTATGCTGCGCTGACACTCAGCAATATCGCAGCATTCGCCAAAAGTGTTGTGTAAGCAAACACTTGACATTTTCGCATTTGCTTGCATTTTTCACTTCGACTGTTGCATGCTACATGGTAGCAGAAAATGTGCAGGTATTAGATTTTTTTGATGCTCACTCTTTGTACACAGCAGCATGTCAATAGTTGCATGCAACACTATTTAGTGCCGGATTAATATTACTTACTTAGTGAATTAGTTTACTCACTTCCTTTTGCACTCGTTAAAGCAACTGTGCTACAAATAATTAACCTTAATCAGTCATCAAGCAGCTGCGAAATATAATAAAAAAAAAAATTATGTCAATGAAGTGGAGCTAGAAGTGTTCGCAAATGATATACCCAACCACACAAAAAATGGTCTACGTTCGGGAATCAGACTATGGCCTCCTTATGTATTTTGATGCATAAAGACAGCTACGGCAACAAAGGCCTGAATCTCTATTAAATCGTGCCCGGTCAGGACTCCTATCAGAACCACTGCTGGCGCTTAGCTAACTGAAGAAGTTCCCCTGCCTGCGGTTGACTGCCTCCCAGAAGGAATTTTTAATATCGCATGCCAAAATTTTCGCTCAACGCTCGCCCTGTCCAGCCAATTCATCAGCCATACTAATTCGTGTAATTTCACGTAATTTCGTGTAATTTCATATCAGTATAATTTGGATGGTTTCTAGGCGAATAGTGGAGATGTAAAGCATTTCCCGGCCTGCTTTAATCACATTATAAGCATTCTTAGAGCCTTGATTGCTGGTTGTCAGGATCATCTGCAAATATGTTTACTTGACCTCTATTTTTCTGGTAAAAACTCTAATGAAGAGGCTCTTTGAGTTTTCGAGAAAGAGATTATGCAGAAGATTTGCGGCCCTTTGCGCTTTGGCGATGGTCAATACCGCAGACGTTAGAACGATGAGCTGTATGAGCTTTAAAGCGATGTAGACATGGTGCTTCGGATTCAAATACATAAGCGCCGCTGGCTTCGCCATGTCGTCATGGATAGACAAGCCGGAGCAGAACTGGGCTTCGCTTGGCATTTCTAATTGGCGTTAATTGGTACAGAAGCCAGGCGATTGGTGTGATTTGTTGGAACCGACCAGAATCGCCAAGCATACCGTTATAAGCTGGAGTAAGAGTGGTTCGAAGACTCCAGTGAGGGGTTAATCTTTGCACGCGATCCAGCATTGATCCCACAAAGCATTACTGACTAGATTATGGTTTTTCACAGCCAGTGGTATCACCTATTCCTCTGGCGCTTTTGCAGCAGTATGGAACAAAAAATGCCTTTTTAATCGACAAGCTTCCAGGTTGACTTGGTTATAGTTACCAAATATTGAGTTTAGAGAAATATATTTAGTTAACGTAGCTTAAATATTTTCTCAGTGTGTGCAAAACTTTAACTCGGTTATCCCTTTATTACTAGTTTCAGTAAATGTTTCCTGTTTTTACTTTTTTGGTAGTGTCTGGAACGCTACACCTGCCAAGAACTGACTTCCAATTTTTAAACAAACAAATTAAATTTTCGAAAGGATAACTAAAATCAAATCGCCTTTCATTTGATTTAATTTTTTAGAATGGATAATTTTCCTTCCAAAAAAAACAAAACGATCTCAACTGACATTTATGTTTATATATAAAAATGAATTCCAAATCATATGCTACACCTGGTTCAAAATATTGATATGCGAGAGCGCTTGTAGCCACATCGTGTCGTGTACTGACTTTAACTTGTAGCACTTTGCGTCAAATGTGAAAAGTAAATGCTAAATCAACAAAATACAAAGCACAAAAGATGAGAAAAGAGTGCCAATGCAAATGCAAATGCTAGAAAAGCAAGTTACTATGTGAAGAAAAATATATAAGAAAAATAGAAATAAATGCACACACAAAATGGAGCAGATGAATTGAGTGCAGTCGTAAGTAAATAAATTGCCAGATCATCGACAAATACACTCGACAACAGAGCTGCAGAACGGAACTATGGAGTGCGTAAGCATGCAAATAACGCAGCTGGGTATGTGCGAGTGTGTAGATAAAAGCGCTCGAAAAAAAGGAAAACTACCAACTGTATGTATGTGCGTATACACGCATTTGTATGTATTTAAAATCAGCAGCACTGCTATCATAAGGCATCAACCGCTAGGGCATAGAAAGCAGTCATATTCTACCTGTACTCGCATTTGTATGCGAGTGCGTACCCTGTAGGAAAATCTCTAGTTCTAAATTGTTTCGCTTCTAGTACATTTAGAACCACTATCACGTAACTGGTGAATTTAACATGGCGAAGTCATAGAAAATGGAAATTGTCCCTCACTGCATTATCTTTTCTTTAGCTTCGCACCATTTATAAACTCTGCAGTTTATGTACAAAAGCAGGCCAAGCAAAAATCTGTTTAAAGTAAACAAAAGATGGCTTAGTGGCCTGCAGCATCCCTTTGTCGATAGTTTGTAACCAGCTCTGAATTTGTGACCTTAGATAAAGATTTCGCACGTATCACATTTTCTGTGCCTCTTTTTGACTACGTAAATTTGCGTATCACTGAAGACATTATTAGAAATAAATTAGATATCTTTTAGAAAACGAAAACTAAAACAATTTTATAAAAGTACCACATTTCGCTGCTTCCGGACTGGTAGGGGTCCAATTACTATTGGACCATAAATTATATCCTCTAGTTCGGAGTTTCCCTGCTGGGTATGTACAAACATATGTAGGTATTCCGATGTACACGCTTGGGGAAATATGTGCCTTGTTGTGAACTCTGCCACAGCTAAGGGAACCAATACCTGCACAAAATAAACTCAATTTGTGAATACAAATGGCAAGTATACTCGGCTGGATCACTAGCTGTATGGCACGCTATCGCAACATACATATAAAAACCCATGAACTACTTGTACACAATCAGGTGGTGCTGCACTCAGGAGCTTTTACTATATTTTACTCTTACTGTCCGCTGCTTTTGTGGCAAGCGTGACCATCCGGCAGCCGCTTACAGTTGGCGACTAAAAACATTGCGCTTGTATGCTAATGTGGCAGATGCAAACAAAGCACCCACATAAATATGACCACCTGGAAATATGCACACATGTACAAATTTATGTATAAGCGGCACATCGATATGCATATTAGGGTGGTCCTCTAAATATCCACATCAAAGTAAATACCACCACGAAAATTTCAAAATTAAAAAAAATGTTTAAAAAAAATTTAATTGAAAAAAAAATATCGCAAAAAAAATATTCAAAAAAATATTGATTTTGACCAGCTATAAATCGACGAGTTTGTGAATTTCTGTGAATAAGTTTCCACAATAGTTTGTAAAATTTCATCAGATTCAAGTCCAAATTTTGTCGAATTTTTTGCGATTTCTAAAACAAAAAATTTGAATTTTATGTTTTTTTTATAATTTTGAAATTTTTGAGAATGTCCTACGTACAAATTAACGGGGTGCCCCATAAAAAATTAAGGTGTTCATATTTTGAGGACCACCCTAATATGCGCATATGCTTGCTGTTTGGCTACTTTATGTATTCTTATGTGTGTCTTGTTATTCCTTCTTTTATTTCGTTTTTTTTCGGTCAGTGTTGTAGCATTTAATGTGTTGGTTTTTTATCTGCCCTGACTTTTGTCGTTATTTTAAGGGTTTGCCATTTATTTTTGTGTTTCCCTTTTTCATTTTATTCTCTCTATGGGTTTTGATCTTCTGGTGTTTGCTTTTTAGCTGTTTCTATTTGCAGTTCATTTATTTTCCTCTAGCAACATATGTTGTTCCACATACGCCCTGTCAACTCAAACACGCTGCATAAATAATTGATATCGGTGTAATTGTGCGTGTATGCATTAATTATTGCATTGCATAGAATTGAGAGCATTTTATTAAGGTGACATTTTTTCCGTTGAGCTTTAATTTTAATTAAGTGCCGAAATTCAGTTACACGGATGAAATACTGTAACCAATCTGAGGGAAGCCTTCTGCCACGGCTGTAAATGGTGGAGCTTTAGTGTATTAATGGTTCTTCATTCGTTGGAGCCTTGTGGAATTCTTCGTGTCTGCCTAACTCCAAAAGCTCCTAAGTTCCTTTCTTGTCAATTCTGGGTTATAAAGACCTTCAGAATTAACAGTCGTCTCAATTGCTTCATAGGTCTTTTGTTGTTGATGTGGCTCCTAATCAGAACACAAATCAGTAGTTTTAGCGAGCTATCGCTGATATGGACTTCCGGTCCATGTCTACCCATTAAATTGGCTCTTTCGTATCCTTCGATGTTTCTATATCCAGAAACCTTTCAGAGCCCGGCGTTAACGTGAAGCAGTGATGCTAGCAATTCGCAACATTTACGAATAATTCTTGACTTCACTACTTGAATAAAAGCATTTAAAAGCCGCTAAGCTCTCAACGATTATAGTGAAATTCCCTGACAGAGACGTACTAAATGCTTTGTATAAGACATGCATCGTTCTCTATGGCAAAGATATCCGCAGTCGTCAGGCGGGAGATATGATTTTCTTACCTGCAGACCCTTTGTATAGAGACTCACCCCAACTCCTTTTTCCATCAAAGAGCAATCGAACTATATGGTTGTTCTGTCTTTTTTAAGTACACTGATACCGCTACGGTCGATTTCCAAAATTTTGATACCTTTTCGAGTAAAGGTGATAACTTTAAGTGAAAACTCATGTTCCCTTCTTTCCCTTCTTGCTCTACCAAGGCATGCGAGCGTTTGCGATTTTCCAATAATTTTCCGATTGGTACTTCTATCCAGAGCTGCCCACCATACCAGAAATTCATACATTAAAACGATGTGCTGTCAAAGCCCCCCGAGGGCTTCTTTAGGCCTTTTCTTGCTCTTAGCTTAGCGTTACGCCGTCACTTGAGTTTGAAGTAAAGGTTAATACACACAGTTTTAAAAGAGTAAACAACTTGTCTCTTAGCAATACTATCCAGTGCTGATTCCCTCAGCTACTAATTGGCAAGAATTTGTCTGCAATTAATATAGCCAAGTCATTTGCATAGGCAACTACTATCGTTTCCGCTACTTTAAGGTTAGAGGGTTATAGCACCCCTGTGTTCGGAGTGTCGCTTCTTGTTCTCTTGATTATAGGCCTACAATTGAGCTCATTACTCTGCTCTCGATCGTTGTTAGTATGAACTACTTGCCTCTCCAGGGCCCTGCTGATTGCTTCTGTCTTGACATTGTTGAAAGCGCCTAAAATGTCCAGGAAGTTAGCTAAGATATATTGCTTGTACTTATTCTTGTGACCTCAATGCTACCGGCCACTAAATGGAGAACGCTGTTCGCATGGCAGCCGCGCAGTGCTATGTCCATTCTGTGAATACAAGTACTCTTCCTTATATGTAAGTCAATCAATCAAATATGTTCGGGCTTAACAATAAAAGGCTTATTGGGCTAAAATCCTCTGATGAGAAATTATTTAGCTTCTCTGGTTTTTGGAACAGATGCCACCTTGGCACACCTCCAAGCCTTGGGTGCATAACCAATCAGGCAGGCGTCTTTTAAAGGTACTCATTAGATGTGGTATCACGCCTTCACAAGGGAACTGTAACATGGCCGTCAGTCATTCAAGAACTAACCCACCAAACAGCTGATCTAACATGG